>NC_081408.1:431532773-431667773 GCF_030272615.1 Cryptomeria japonica | reverse complement strand
CAAGGTAGATAATTTTTTTTCTTCCTATTTCATTATGCATCAAAATAGATCACACAAATGAAGAATTCTTTCAAATGCAATGTATTTCAACAATGTACATCATAGAAACTACATATGAGAGAAGCTTTTTCATTTACATAAATGTGTAAGGACCCACACAAGCCGTGGGTATGACTGAGAATTACAACAAGTAGAATGATATAAAAATGTATAAATAAAAAGAGAGAGAAAGAGGGATCCGTCATTGCCTTGAATGGCGAACCGTTGGTTTGTTGAAGCTGCATCCTCATTTCTTCATGCTCCTAGTGCTCCTAGCATACCCGTAGAGAGTGAAGAAAAGATGTGTTAGATCTTTATTCCTCTAAAAATATACTCATACACATATATATCAATCTACAAATGAAAAGAAATCAGATCAGATCAAGCAAGAGAATCAGAGAGATCAAAGTAACACATCATCAAAAGCTTCTTGAGCTTCTTATTTTTTCTAACTTGTTTGTTCATTGTGCAGGTATAGGACAAGTTTCCATTTTTTGAATATCAAGTATATGGAGAAAAATGGGCTCCCACAAGGGTTGAGCCCAACATACAAGTAATCACTCACAAGGTGACACTAATTAGTTGTTAAGCATGTGTATTTAGGGGTAAATTAAGCGTAAATAACATAATTAGATTATTAGAGCGAATCACTAACTCTAATCTAATCAAATTACTCCTAAATTACAATGAAATAACATCAAATCAATTGCATAATGAAATTAAACTTATTTAAACTCCCTCAATTGATGTGATGAAGCTTCCATTTCTCTTCTCTATTATTGTTGATGTAGGTGGCTCTTAGGTATTGCACTTGATTTCCTGCATAAGATGGACAATAACTTTGAAGACTGTGATTCTGATTTTGTGATTCTAGCTTGAAATGAGAAAATGAGGTTGAATTTATAGATTTTCAACACAAAGGAGGTGAGAATTTGAACTCAAGTGTTGATTGATAGACAACTGAAATTGATTGATCTGTTAACTCATTAGATTGATCTGTTAACACAATTGATTGCGGAGTCAACTGAATTGATTAACCAGTAGACTTAATAGACTAGCTAGTTGATTGAGTTGATGAATCAGATGACTGAATTGATTGGAGAGATAAGTGGATTAATTGATCAATCAAAAAAGGTGACTGAGAGTTAAAAAGGGTGATTGATGAGTTAACTGAGTTAACTAATTAGATAATTGTTTTGATCAATCAGTTCTAATTTTAGCATGTGCTGTAGGATTTTGAAATTGAATTTGATTTTCATTTTCAATTTGAATTTGAATTTGGACTTTCGAATGTTGAAATGCACATGAAATTAACTGAAATTCAGATTTGATGAAATATGAATTTGGAAGAAATGAAATTAATTGGAACTAAGTGAAATTCGAATTTGGGGAAAATGACATGAAATTAGATGGAATTAATTGGAATTAGAATTTGAGGATTGTAAGAATTAAATTAATTAATTAAATTTAAATGAAATTATTTAATCATAGGAAATTGAATTAATTGAATAATAAAGATTATTTAACTAAGGAAATATCGTAATTAATTAAATAATTTATATTTAATTAATAATTGAGATAGGGTTAATTGATTAAATGATGAATTGATAGAAATTCAATAATTAAAAATGTTAAATGTTGTGATCAGAAGAAATATTTAATTTAATCAAATAATTAAAGAATTACTTAATTAAATAGATGAATAATTAGTGTAGAATTAATGAGACATTTTTAGGTGTTTACATTTGGCCCTCTTTGACACAATGTCGGAACGACGTTGTTTCAAAGAAAACAAAAATTTTTCCGCCCCACTATGCCTCGACGACATTTAGGTCTATAAATATGCCCCCTCGAAAAAAGTGGTCGAAAATTTGTGGAACAAAGACCATTTTTTTGAAAATATGCTAGTAATCAATCATGTGAAGTTTGGTGAGGTTTCGATCTCATTTGGTATGGCTACGACTGCATTGAAGTTGGAGGGGTCCACGACCGTTAAGGTGACAAAAATCCTAATTTTGAGCTTTAAATTAAAAATTGGTTTTGATTTGATCTCATTTGCACTCATTTGCTTTGTAAGAATTCCTCGAGATTATAGTGCTTTCGGTGTCCTTGGAGCGAGATGGCGGGTCATAGAGCGAGGTTGCATTTGTCCAAGTGAATGTGATCATATCAGAGACCTCCCGACACTGGCGGCATGGTGAGTTTCCAAAAATTATGCCCTTTTTTGTTTGTTTTTTCCAAATTTTTCATCGATTTGTAAAAGTGTCAAAAAATAGAAAATTCGCAATTGATTGTCGATTTATCCGTAATTGCTAATATTAGTTCGCAATTGCTAATATTAATTTGCAATTGCTATTGTTTATTCACAATTGTAAATTTTAGTTCGCAATTGCTAATTTTAGTTTGCATTTGCTTTAAACAGTTCACACTTGCATTAAGTAGTTCGCAATTGATAATTTCAGTTCGCATTTGATATGATATGAATTTCTTTGTGTTTTCTCATGAAGTGAATGATGTATCTTATTCATTGTGCTTTTTCTCAAATGAGCATTATCCAGTCTTGATCGTGAGACAGACGAGGCCAGATGGTCTTGATCGACGTAATGAATGCAGAGGATACTACTTTGCTTTGATAGGTTGGATTGTACCATATAGAAAACTTGCCTGAGGTTATGACCAACAGGGCAATGATTACTGCCATGATTGAGCGGTGGCATTCAAAGACTTGTTCATTTCATCTTTCGACAGGTGAGGCGTCTATCACACTTGAGGATGTGTGGCGTCTTCTACACATTCTCATATTTGGTGCTCGAGTTACTTTTGATTGTAGTGATGGAATAGTTGCCTTGTGTGCTTTGTTTGAGTGTTTCGAGGGTGATCTTCATATCCGAGGTCGTTATGAGATTCATTGGGATGATTTTGATTATGATGATCTCACCGTTGTTCTTGGTTGCACTGTTGCTAGATTATTGATCCATGATAGGCGTACCCATGGTTTCTCTATTGGATGGGGATGAGTGATTCATGATATGGTTATTCATAGACGAGTGTTTGCTTGGGGTCCTTGTCTTCTTTCCACTTTATATCATCAGATGCATGGGATTGTATATTTGCAGCAGAAATCCATTGGATGTGGTGTTACTTTGCTTAAGATATGGGCTTGGGAGCACATAGCTATATTTCGTCCTGTGATACATGTTGATTTAGAGCAAGAGTAGCCATATGCTTACAAATATACTATTGGAGTGAGACATAGGGCTTCGGGTAACATTTTGTATTGGCATCATCAGATTAATAATTTACAATACTTCTCATGGAGATCTTATCTTACTTGCCCCGGTTGGGCTGATGATGACCAACACCTTCCTTTTTTCCGACAACAGAGATATCTTATTGGGTGAGATGTTGGTGGTCACAGGGTTATTGTTATGCATCTTCCTGGACGTGTACTCTGACAGTTTGGAGAGATACAGGGTATTTCAGATGTGACAACTTATTTTCTCGTACTACTCGCGAGATCGGTGATTGAGGTACATGTGTGCAGCCTCATGTTGCCATTGCCAAGTTTGATGCCTTGCTCCTGTTCAGTGGGTTTGGTGAGTTGGTGTCAAAGATCTAGTGACTACAACACAATATAGTGTATGGTGGATACAACATAGGCCCATACCTTTGACAAATCTGACAGTTCTGATTGTTTCTCATCAGATTAGACACGACAAGGGTCCCAAAGGGAGAGGGAGAGGGCGGGGGAGAGATGGTGGGGGAGATGGAGGAGGGAGCGATAGAGGGCGGAGAGACAGACGAGGGAGACATGGTGGATGAGGAGGAGGAGATAGGGGTCATATAGATCTGATAGCAGAAGTTGCAGAGGAGGTGGAGGGTGGAGGGGAGGATGTGGATATCGATGGAGGTACTGCATCTACGAGCAGTTCTGGTGAGAGTGGGAGTGAGAGAAATGAGTTAGTATCGGGCTCATTGAGCAGTGACGGAGATGAGGGTGGGGATGGTGGACATGATGTTGATATGCCCCAAGCTATGGAGAGAGGAGATGTGGAGGGAGATGATGATGAGGAGGGAATGAGGTCTCAGGTTAGGAGTTTAGAGGACTTGGTTGCTACTTTGTGGCATCGACAAATGGAGGATAGAGATCAATATCGATGGGCGATGGGGGAACTTACCACAGAGAGAGATTAGATAGTAGGTGAGAGAGATCAACTACAAAGAGAGAGAGAGGGATGAGGCAGTCAGGTGGGCTTAGATCACCATGGATGCATATGATCAATTATTTGGGTCAGTGACAAAGGCATGAAGCTAAGCATATAGATATTTTGCTATTGCACAGGAGGCTATTTACTATAGGCAGGCTTATGAGAGAGCAATTCCCAAGGGACAAAGAGAGCCTAGTTTTAGTGCTTTCATGGGGAGGAGATCGAGTTGGTCTACCTCTCGATAGACTAGCAGTGGATGAGTGATGGGTCCACCTAAGGTGCTGTCGAGACAGACTGGTGCTAGGCAAGATACATCTATTGATAGAGGCAACATCGGTTGAGATGCTTTGTTATTGATGATGTATCATAGATATGATCTATTTTGACACATTGGTGAGATACATGATATGCACTTTTGGTGATGAGTTATTTGGTGATATATGTTATGGTCTAATGTTTTGGTTTTTATTTTATGCTTAATTAGTAATGCATCTAATGTTTTTGATTAAGGAAAATCAGGTTTTAAGGGACCCGAAACCCGCTTACATAACGAGGAGATAAGCAAAAGAGAAACTAGAAAGAACAGAACAAAGATAGAAAGGCTGCAAAAGAACAACAAAAAAACAACAGCCAAGGAAAAGAACAACATAAGGCCAGTGAGAAACTGGCAACCTAAAACCAGATTACATATCAGATGAAAATATTTATAGACTCTTCCGCATCCTTAACCAGCATCATCATCGCATTAGCTGCCTCTTTCCAATCTTTGTTTTCCTGCATCTGATGGGTGTCTTTGGTCTTCAACTCCAGCTCACTGGTAGTTTGCCTGGTTCTGCATCTGGAGGAGTGTAGAACAAAACTAGAGGCCGGCTTGTCATCAATGATCACCGTATCTTTATTCTGCTTGTTCTTCTCCAGACAAGCAACCAAAGCGTTCATGTTTTGAGAAGACACCTTCAAAACCACCAAACTATGCTCCATGAATTTCTTCAAGGCCTTCTTAGTTTTTGTAATCTGGTTGTTTATAAGATCATTATCAACCTCTCCCCTTTCCTTGATGATTCTCACCACATCTTCAAGATGCTTCGAATCTCCCTTAATCATATCTTTTTTCAGCCAGTCCAGAATTTCTTCTTTGTCATCTGCCTCACTAGTATCCTTCGCAACATCCTCTTTACCTTTAGTGTTGGTATCCTTAATCAGGTTCTCAATTTTATAATCCAGGTCTCTTTGTTTATTCTGAATATTGATGATGTTATCAATCACCCATTTCTGAAAATTGAACATTTCCAGGGTACTATTTCTGGCAGCATTCAGAATGGAATCCACATTTTCCATAACCGGAACAAAGCCACAGACTTAGGGTTTCCCTCCTCCATGTTGTGATGATCATCATTCCTACTATCCAAGGCATAAGGATTATTCTTCGCTTCTGGCTCTTCAACATCCTCTTTTCTCTGCTCATCCCCTTCCTCGCCCTCATCCTCCTTCTCCTGATCATTCTCCGCCTCTTCATCTACCTCCTTCCCCTGTACCTCCTCAGAACCAACATTCTCTTTTGTGTCTTCTTTAGCTTCATCACCAACCCTCAATTTATTATGTAGAGGAAGATTAGAAGAATCTTCATCAGAATCAGAGCCATCATGACCCTTAGAAATGTGGGCATTCTCCACAAAGGGGTCTTCCCTAATAGCCCTAGCTTTACCTTTCAAATGCTCATAAATTAACAAAATAAGGCCTTGGTGAGCAATGGGATATGATTTAGGTTTCTTGGCATGCTCGACAAGGCTATCGTTAAGGGAAGAAGCTAAATAGAAGGGCAAGAAAATCTTTGAGCCATGGCGAAAATGGTTAAGGATGACAAAATGGTAATTGTAAACCTTCGAAAACCTTCCATCAACCGTAAGGTATTCCATTAAAACTTTCAACATTTTCTGCCAGAAAGATTTTACCTGGTGAGGGAGGTAGTAGGACACATTTTCCTTCTTAGCAAGCCAAGCCCTTTCATCTTCATTTTTAGGGAAATTCTTGGTAGCTTGCACCGAGAACTTACGGTCTCTGTAAAATTTGATGCCTTCCTTCTGCAATCTTGTAACCTCGGCCACCAAATCTTCATCCAACTTCCATGTCTGGCCAAATAGAGTAACTTTATTATTGCTCCAGCCCTTGGCAAAATCATGTGACATAGACTTCTTACTCCCGTGGAGTTTCTCCATGTAATCAGTGAATCCATATCTGTGCAACCTTCACCATATTTTCCTTTCACTTTTCCAATTATCACAGCTGGAAGGCTCATTGCGATTAAGATTTCCCCCCATAATGTAATGGCTATTCAAGTTGAAACCCTCAACAAAGCATGAAATAACCAAATGCTGAAGAAACAAGACGCTGGAATCGAAAAACAAGGTGTTTTTCTTGTTATTCGAAGTCTTTTAAGACATTCAATATAAACCAACACTTAATATGATTAGGCCCGTCACACCGATGCTAATTATCACAATGCATTAAATAGGTAATCAACTGACACTCCACATCACTCCAATATCTATCATTGAGATCTGAACCCAGAAAGGTAATAATGAAATTAACATGTACCATGGACTCTATCAAATAATAATTGCTCACAGATTCCCTTCTTACATGAAACTTCTCTGATATATTTAGTATCCTCCTCTTAAAAGACCCCCTCATTAGCTAATAAATCAACTACCCTGTTACCTTCCCTAAGGGTATGGGTAATATTCACACTATCATAGGCATCTAACAATGTTTTAGCATTACCAATGATATTATGAATGTTCCAAGAGGGGGAACTAATACCTTTGATAGCCTGAATAATATTGAGAGAGTCCCCTTCCAACCATATTTTTTAAAAATTAAAACTTTGAGCAAGCTGGAGACATTTTAACATTCCCAGAGCTTCAACCACATGATTGTTTTGAACTCCAAAGGGAGAGGCAATTGCAGCAACACAAAAACCATAAGAATTTCTGATGACTCCTCCCCCTCTAGCCTTCCCAGGATTACCTTTAGCTGCACCATCAAAGTTCACCTTAACCCAATCATGAAAAGGGAACCTCCAAACAACATTATCTCTCCTGCTCTTCATATCAGATTTGTAGACCTTGTGTGTCAACTTCCATTCAGTAAGGATGCTTTTCTCATTATCAGTCATGTTAAAATAGCTACACTGCTTGTTGCTTTTGTGAATGGTATTATGTTAACGTGATATTATGTAGTGATTTTATGCACCTTTATTTTGTGATGTATGAATTTATATGTGATGATTGATGAAATACTTGTGATAATGTAATGGACTAATGCAACATTATATGCAAATGCAATGTGTATTTTTGTTGTGTCAAAATAGGTGTTGAAAATCGTGAATCTGGAATAATTGTTAGTTGTTAAATGGAGAATAGATTAGAAGAAATAATATGAAATGATAAATCAATTGAACCAACCTTTATTTATTCCAGAAGTAGATATGATGGAAACATTTTGATTGATAAGATTTTGATGAGAAAGTCTTCATTGCTTTATTCGTAGTGCAATACATTATCATCATTGAGCCTTATTTTGTAACAATGGAGCTTATTACACCAGGGTATGAGGAACCAAGATGTATAGATATCTCATTGCAAGAAAAAAACAAGTAGCAGACAAGGATTGAACCCCCCATTCTGGGAATTAAGATAGGGGTCGAGGTATGTGTGACATTCACAAGCGGAATGCTCCTATCACAGACACCCACTAAAGCAATTGCCCCAGAACTTCATTGGTCCAAACCACAAACAACAAACAAAGAAAAAGGATCATGCCCCTCACAACTCCTCTAGTCAATTTTTGGACATCCTTGAGTAGATAAAAGCAACGTTCTTCGCCAATTTGATAAAATGAGTCAACCAAAATAGAGAAAACTCAGTAGTTGGACTGACTGTGTATTTTCTTTGATATGTTTGATAGATTTTGATAATGTTTGGTTTTATAGGTTTTGGACCCCGTTTAAGACTGATCTATCTAGTTTCAAGTGTACCGATTCTGTTTAAGACAAGATGGTGATCATGTTGATAGTTTGATAGTGATTCGATAGATTAGATAGTTGATCGACTTGATTGCAGACGTTTTGACAAGATAGTTGTATCCTTTGTTTAACTTTGTACGAATTGTTTGCTGGATATTTGCTAGGGTGTTTGATTCTTGCGAGACAATTTATTGCAAGTTTTTTAATTGATTTTTCAATGTTTTTGTATTTTGTGGATTGATATTTGAATGTTTTTGTTGTGATTTTGATGTTTTCTGATTTTTAATTTTTTCAAGACTTTTTGAGAATGTTTTAGTATTTTTTATGGTTTTCAAATATTTCTGGT
This sequence comes from Cryptomeria japonica, assembly GCF_030272615.1. NCBI lineage: Eukaryota > Viridiplantae > Streptophyta > Pinopsida > Cupressales > Cupressaceae > Cryptomeria > Cryptomeria japonica. The sequence goes on along the minus strand of NC_081408.1, from coordinate 431,659,156 downwards.
ATGTTGATGTTCTTCGATGTTTTTGTTTGATTTTGAAAATTTTGATGTTTTTGGTTGATTTTTGAGTTTTTTTAATTTTTAGGGATTTTTACAAGACTTTATCTGAATGTTTAGGATTTTTTCAGGACTTTATCTGAATGTTTAGGATTTTTTCAGGACTTTATCTGAATGTTTAACATTTTTTTAGGACTTTTTGCGATTTTTAGGATTTTTTTAGTTATGCTCCAAAGTATGAAGACCTACATGATATGATGATCTAGGCAATGAACATGGAGACAATGAATTTTTCAAATGAAAATTATGCTAATGTAGTATGCGATATGAAAATGTAGTTCATAAACAAGGATGAGTGTGTGTGCCTCCCACTCTGAAATGCATTGATTTGATTGAAGGTGTGAACCGTTTCAAAGATAGGAGTTCAATCCATTCTTAAAAGACTTTAGACACTCCAATCTAACACACTGTGTAGTCAAGATTTATGAATGAAGGTGTGAAAAAATTCTCCATCAATTCTTGAAACTTTGATCTTCTTTTGCCAATGTGTGTGCATTTGAATTCATTATGAATCTTATAACCATCAAAGACCCTTGGAATCATATGTGGCTAGCTACGTGAGTTATTCTAACTTCAAATGCATCCTGGATAGAGCCTTGCTGGCAGCAAGATTTTAGGGCTCCGACGAGGTTATGCATTGTAATCTCTCAAATATTTCTCCATTGCTAGTAATGAAACCTAGATGGGTATGATAATTACAGCGGTGCTGAAGCAGAATTTTGGATTTTTCACTAGCCACATGATCAACTAGGTATCTGTAATGACTTAGAGTTATTGATTAATGTGTAAGACATAGAAATTGATAGATTTTGGGTAACAAGGTTCAATAGTGAAACCTCTACACAACCATGGATAAAGCTTAATGACAAGGCAACATTGAAAATGAATGACTAAAGGCCTCTAAGGATTTCATGAACAAATATCTAGGAAATGAGACCACCTTCTTTCCTTTCAGTGCAGATAGGTGAATAACTCAGACAATCATCATGTTTTTATTGATGCAAATATATGAGAAATCAATAATTATATGCAACTATATGTTGTGTAATGGTGATATGCAAGCATATATGATGTACTCTAAAATGAAGATATGCAATGCAATAAAGAAATATGCAAATGCAGTACTGAAAATTGAAATGAACCCACCCTTAGATGTAATATCTTTTGAGGTGAATGTTGTTAATTAGATTGGGGAGTGGATCTCCCTCCATTGTTTGCAAATGATAAGCATCGTTTCTAACTACTTTGGTTATAACAAAAGGACCTAACCAATTAGGCTTGAACTTTCCTAGTTTTTCGCGTTCAGCAAGATTCCTGTGATTTTCGTTAAGAACGATATCCCCTACCTCAAAGCAACGTGGGTTTACTCTTTTGTTGTAGCTTCTTCTCATTCTATTTTGATATCCTTGTAAATGATTTAGTGCGCTTTGCCATTTTTCATCTAGGAATTCTAGTTCTTGCAAACGTGCTACTCTGTAGTCTTCTTTTGATATAATGTGTTTCAGAGAGACTCTTAATGATGGCAATTCTACCTCGATAGGCAAAATAACTTCTGAACCATAAACCAAAGAGTAAGGTGTGGCACCAGTGGCCGTGCAGACACCAGTTCGATAAGCCTAGAGAGTTGGATTTAGCTGAAAATGCCAATCTCATCCAGTGTCGTTGACAACTTTCTTTAAATTTTTTAAAATAGTCTTATTGGTTGCCTCTTCTTGATCATTGCGCTAGGAATAGTAGGGTGTCGCAAAACGTTGCTGGATTTGACATTGTTCGCAAAGTTCACTCACTTCTTGATTTTTGAAGGGTCTTCCATTGTCAATTACAATGCACATGGGAACTCCATATCTACAAATGATATAATTCAAAATGAACTTAGCTATTTGCTTCCCTGTTGTGAAGGTCATCGGGATTACCTCAACCCATTTTGTAAAGTACTCAGTAGTTGTGAGAATAAATTTATGTCCATTGGAGTAGGTAGGGTTTATTTTCCCTACAATATCTAATCCCCATTGTGAAAATGGCCATGGTGATGTTATTGGCTAAAGATCTTGATTAGGTGCATGGATTAGGTTTCCATGTATTTGGTATTATTTGCATCTTTGGACATGCTTGTAAGCATCCTTTTCCATTGTAGGCCAATAATAACCTGTTCATAACAGTGTTTTTGCTAGGGCTAGTCCAGAAGAATGTGCTCCACATATGCCATCATGGACTTCTTTTAGGGTGATTTCAACATTTCTGCCAATTGGGCGATGAAGCACCTTATGGATTGTAATCTACCTTGTAGGATTTTGAGTTGTTTGAGGGTAGTGGGTGATGGCATGTCTATTGGCAATATGATGGAATTGATTATGTGTTGCATTGATGTTTTGTCATTGATGTCAACACTAGCTGTTATGGTTGTTTACCGGCTTCCGGTAGAAGGATTGGATTGGGAAGATTATCAGTTGATTGTCATCGATATGATTTGGATGATGGAATAAGTCTGTATAGATGGTTCATATGCTTCTGAAGTATGTTTTAGTCAGTTGGTATTGACTTGATGATCAGATGCTATCTTATGTTCTAGTAAGCCCACTTTGTAGGTCCGGTAAGGGTTTCACTGTCAGAGATTTATTGAAGATCTTTGATGTAATGCATAAGTGGTGTTGGTGTAACTTCTAGAAGGGATTCAAGATGCTGATGGTGATTGTGTTAGTGCCTCGACTGATTGGTGTCATTGCTTTGGAGTGTATGTATCTAATTTAGGTCTGGTTCTATCTAGGTTATGGACCAGTTTCATGAAACGTGTTGGTGGATCCTTCTGATGCGCCTCCAGGATGTTTTATTGGTTGGATGATATTTGTTTAGCCTTAGGTCGACATGCTTTATGATTTTATTTAAGATTATGTAATGGATCTATTGGATTATCATTTGGGTGGACGACCTAATTGTTTAGGTCTAGGGCTTGTATAAATATTTGTAAGATCTCATTGTAGATCATATAGGCAAGGAGCGAATAATGTAAAATCATTTGTGCAGAGTATTTGGTTGATCATAGGTGATCGAGTTGGGTTTATGTAAGAGGTTTTAGACCTCCGGTATTGAGTTTAGCTGGAACTGTAATTTGGCATGTTTGATGCTATCACAGACAGTTCTTCTTTCCGGATTGTTGTCCAAACAATTTGAGGTGGTTGACCTCTTTTGTAGTTAGCGGGACTCCATTGTGATGAGCAGTGCGCTCTAGGTAGTGTGCCTTCCTGCATGTGTAGGCCCCTATTGTAATCATATATTTTCTGCAGAAGTATCATTTGACTGTGGGTAGGGTTTCCCATTGTGGTTTTTCCCTTTATTGGATTTTCCACATACAAATCATGGTGTTATGTGTTATGGTTTCATGGTATTGAATCTATGAGGCCTCACCTCGACTCAGACTGACATTTCAGTGATTTTTATATTGAGACTATTACAGATACTTTATTTTGATGCATTTTGGAATTTAGAACTTATATGATTTCAGGATTTGGATAACATTGCTATATATTGATGATTTATTTATATGCTTTATGAGATAGAACACTACATGATTTTTGAATAAGATGAAATTGCGGTGATAAATGTCGTTATTGAATTTGCAGGACTTTACTATGATAATAGAATTATGATGTATGTTTAAGTTTATGAGAATTAGGATGAATTGCTTATGTGAAATTGCTTGGATAAAAAATGTATTTAATTTGTTCAGATGTAAATTGTATGCAAGTGATGATGTGTATTATTATTTCTATGAATTATATTATATGTGGATATTTGAAAGTACTAATGTGTAAATTGAGATGCGCAGGAAGTTATCCATGTGACCATGGAAATATTACAGAGAACCAAACCTAGACCTATGTATGTTCGTAAGCCAGGGTTTGTCTATTTGGAGAGACAACACCCCGTTTGTGTTGTATTTTATTCGTAATAGTATATGCTGCATGTGTGTTAAGTGTTATTTAATTGATTTGTGTAAAATCCACAAGAGACGATTTCATGTATTAAATTGTAAAAGTGTTTTCTTTGTGTCACTTGACACGTGTGGATTTAAGTTTGAATTTTTATTTTTGTCTCTTGGTGGGAATGTGTTCAACTATAGCATTTTCAATTAATGTAACATGATGTAATAAATACCTTGGGTAAAGAATCTTTGGGGTGGTCAACATAGGTTTGACCCGAAAATAAACTTCAGAGGGGTTTAAAATGGGCTAAATGAACACCTAGGGGTAGTTTAATAGGGTTTCCTAAAGCCCATAAGGTATACCTAAGGGTTAGGGGTAATTTAAGGCAAGTTTCTACTCCTAAGTGACCTTTTAGACACCCTAAAAATTGACTTTTTTGAGTTGTGCGAAAATTGAAATTAGAAGATTGAACCTAGTTGTAAACTTTCCTTTTGGAATAAGAGTTCCCTTTCCCATTCTATCTTACCTTCCTCTTTAGTTTTTAGAAACTTGTGAGAACTCTCACAATGAGCTTCTTAAGCAAGAATTTGAAAATTTGAGGGTAATCATCCACTCTCCATTTTTGGAGACGAGAAATTTTGAAAAGAATAGAATAGATTTGGAATAGTGAAATTTGGCTAAGGGTAGAAGGAGAAGATCCGTGGAATTTGGGCAGCTCATCCTCAACAATACTAACCTACCTTTGGGCAGATTAAGGTTGGTTACATTCTTCTTAAAATGACTTCTTTTTGCATGTGTTTGAAAGTATGTTGGTGTAAGAAATTTGTTTCCTTGTATGTCCTTTTTGGGGATTTCATTTGGTCTTTTGTATTATGTTTTGTATGTGTTTTTGGGAGTCTTCAAGACCTCTTACTCTTGGGAGAGAGGAGGATCTTGTGGGTGGTAGCAGTGACAACCCTCGAGTGAGAGACTCTCGTTATGAGAGCGATCACAAGGGATTTTTGTGTGACCCTTGCTGCATGGCTTGTTTGTGCAATGGGGGTCATAAGGAGGGAAATAAGGCTAGAATGCCTTGGGGGGAATAAGGAATAAGGGGTTGCAATTCCTGATGTATTTGTTGTGCCATGAGGTGGCTACATGTTTTCCATACTTGCAGTTCTCCTCAGGGTATTGGTCCACTACCACCCTTAAAAAGGTCATCACCAAAGTGTGGTGCAGTGTAGCCGGGATGGGAGTGTGTTTGAATTTGTGTGCATTCTGTCCCCTTCTGTGTTTGCATGTTTGTTTCCCTTCTAGGGCTTGGTTCTCCGAGCTTGGGGGTGGCTACCAGTTAGCCTAGGTTGGGAGGTGAGCACTGCATGGTCATAGATTTGATTTATTTGCAGGATGTTAGAAGAAATATTTGATGCATGCAGTTATGGCAGGAGATGTTGATTTGAAAAGAAAAATAGTTGTAAATGTATTCATTACCTTTTTGAAAAGTCCTCTCTTGTTTTGAAATGAGAGGCTATTTGTAAAATAGAAATAAAAGACTTGAGGATATGTTATTTGTAATGCAGAAAATATTATGTTATTTTGCAGAAAAGATAAATGATTTATTCTAAGATTTTGTTCTAGAGTTAAGGTTAAATCTTGTAGTCTTTAATATTTCTTGAAAGAAAATGAGTTAAATTTGTTCTGTTATTTATTGAAAAAGAAATAGAATTGATTTTGCATGCATGCATGGGCTGAAATATAAAGGCACTTTGGATTATACATGGAAATGTAAAAAGTATATAAATTAAATCTGTGATCTTACTTTGTCTGTGGTTTCATTTTAAATACAAAAAAATAAAATCTATAATTACCATAATCATTTCTATAGTTAAGTTAATGAATTTTGCTGTTCTAGAATTAGTTAATTCTATTTTTGTTTTCATAACAGAAAATACATCTCTATCACTTAAGTAGTTGTAGTAGTTTATTTGCAAGCTAGCCAATTTAATAAATGCAGAAAATAAAGATCTAACCCGATTATAGTTTTATTTAAATAACATTTATTCTTTCTGGTTGCTGGAAAATTTATTAAACATATACCTTGATAAAGTTGGAGTTAGATATTTATCTTAAATACTGGCAATATTTATTTTCAGAAAATGATATCTACAGTAAACAGATTTATTACTTTATTTTTTTTACTTCAATTGAAAATCAGAATCTTCCAAAAATTCTATTCTATTATAAGAAAGAAAAAAAAAGATAATAATATAGTTATATATAAATATATATAATTATATACATGCAAATCTCATGTATATATATATATATATAACATATCATAAAATTTACCTGCGAAACAATGTAGATATAAATATAAATATATATATACAAATATATATATATATATATATATATATATATATATATATATATATATATATATATATATATATATATATATATATATATATATATATAAAATCCCGTTCTTGCCCTATATTTTGGGCATGATAGATTCTTTGGTTTTTAATTATGCTTTGCTTTATCAGTTATTCCAGTATAAGGTTTTAAGTGCTTTAATTCACATAATTTGTTAACAACTGATTCACCCCCCCTCTCAGTTGTTCACCAGTTATCCTAACAATGTCTAGAATGGCTTTTACTTTTTCTAGATCTATTTCAATGCCGCGATTGGATACAATGAACCCCAAGAGTTTGCGAGGTGTTACTCCAAAAACACATTTTTTTGGATTGAGCCTTACGTTGTATTGCTAAAGTCTATCAAATATTTTAGCCAATATATTTAGATGATCATCTCTTGTGTTGGATTTTGCTAGCAAATCATCTACACAATCTTCCATGATTGTGTGTCATGTCATGAAATATGGTGGTCATTGCCTTTTGATAAGTAGTGCTTGCTTTTTTAAGGTCGAATGGCATCAAATTCCAACAATATGTTCCCCATGAACAAGTGAATGATGTCTTAGGTTGGTCCTCTTGTGCAATTCTGATTTGATTATAACTAGAAAAAGCATCCATGATTGATAGCATTTCATTTCTAGCTGTCGAGTCCACTATCACATCTATGTTAGGGAGTGGAAAGTCATCTTTTGGGCAAGCCTTGTTGAGATCTCCAAAATCAGTGGAGATCCTGATACCTCCAGTATGCTTGGTTACTGGGACTAGATTTGAAATTCAGTCAGCATAGTCTATGGGTCTAATGAAACCCACTTTCAACAATTTTTGTAGCTCAATTTTGACTAATAAAGCTATGTGAGGGTGCATGTTTCTGAGATTCTGTTTATATGGTTTGACTCCTAGTAGTAATGGAAAATAATATAAGACCAGTTCAGGATCTAACCCTGGCATATCTTCATAAGACCATGCAAAATTGATGGGTCTTTTCTTAAAGAATTGGATAAACTTCTCTTTTTTCATTGGATTTAGGGACTTTGCTAGGTGTATATTATGAACTTTTTTAGCATCACCGATGTTGATTTCTTTGATTTCTTCTACTAATAATGCTCATTGTTCTTTATCAATAGGAATAGTGCCCATTCTATTATGAGAAATGTGTTATGCTTCATTATAATTGTCCAGATTGGAAGAGGAGCTTACTTCTCCAAAATATGCAGTCTTGTCCAAATCTATTGCAAAACCACCTTTGTGATCATCATAAGGGAGTCCGTCCCTTGCACCCAAGAATTCAACTATGGCTTCATCATTTTGAAAGCAATCTAATTGTGGATTTTCTTTTTATCCCCAGTCAATCAAATGTGGGCGTATAAGGGGTAAGCCATTGTTCCCTTCTATTGTAGAAGATCTTGATAACATGCATACTTGGTTATTTGGATGACCTGATATATCCTCATCATCAATTACTTGTGGGCTGTCATCATGATCAGATAGGAATTCATAGTCATGAGAATCTGTCACACTTTCTATGCATGTTTCACTTTTTGATACCGTGTCACTCATCTCCTCTTATTCTTGTAGTTGAGTTTGATTAGTGGACTTCCTTTGTATGTTGGATACCCTTCTTAATCCTGGTATTTGTCATTGCAGTCTTTCTTCATCTGACTCAAATGGAGGAGCCTGAGTTGTTTCCTTGGTAAAAGTATTGACAACAACCAAGGATTAGGCTCATTTGCTAGTTTTGAGCCTATATTTGTCACCATATTTTCTTTTTCAGATGTTTTCGGTACTATATTGCTAGATGATTCTATGTTAGTTTCTTGTAGAAGTTGCCTCATATCTTCACCATTTGATTCCATACTAGGATATGTTGGTGCTCTCTTGCTTCTTTGACATGAAGAGGGAAATACTCGTGTTGATAACTTATTTTGAGTTATGTTTTCTGAGGGTAACCTAGGTTTGTTCAGTATATCTAGAGTGCATTGTCTTGCTTCTGTTATCTTTGGTACATGTTAATATCCCAACCCTTGATTCTTTGGCTTTTGATATGGGAAAAAAGGTTCCAATCTTCCTTGTTTCCATAATCCCAATCCCGTGGTACCATCATACCCATGTTTTTCTAGCATCTTGAAGCCGTTGCCATATTGGTCTAAAGGTAGGGTATTGTCATGTCATCTTCTTCTCTATATATCCACTGATTGAAATCTTCATTTAGAGTTTATTCTTGTAAGTCTCCCCATCTAATGAAAGAGCATGAATCTGAGTACTTCAGTATCTCTTTTCCTTTATCTTGCTTCATTACTGTGTTCTGAGGCTTCCCAAAAGACCTAGGAGAAATGGATGATTGTCTGCCATTCAAGGTACTTGAAATAGAATATTCTATTGGCAAATGCACACTCCAATGAGATATTGTAGGTGATTGAAGGTTTTGTCATTGATGGCAACCTTACAATCCTATGACACCGAGAAGGTAATTTAAGGGTACTAGCAAGGTCAGACTCTATAGCAGCACATAGACCACCGACACCAGCAGTGAAAGGAAGCATACTGGTACAAAAGCCGATAGGAATTTTGTTTATAATATATTTTGTTAATTATTGTAAAATCATTGTAAGCTAACTTGGCAAGTTGTAAAATGACTCATATATATAAGTGTTCATTGTAGAACATTGTAGGTAATAATGAAAGTAGATGGAAGAAGATTATTAGGCGAAGTAAGGAAGACCTATTATGTGAATTATAGGTTAAGGGTTTATGTATAAAGAAGAGCTATAAACCGGTACTGAATCTGGCATAGTAGATGCTATTTTGAAGCAGTACAAGATATTGGATTTATATAATCCATTTTGTAAGTCAGTGAGACTTCCCATTTTGTAATTGAGTAGTGAGCTCTAGGCACTTGGCCTTCCTGCATGTGCAGGCTCCTATTGTAGCATTAATATTCTCTTATTGGCCAGTAAGTGAATATTGTGGGTCACAAATCCCACCGAGGTTTTTCCCACATCGGGTTTCCTTGTTAAACTATTGTGTTATGGTGTGTTTTTCATGTGGTTGCTGTTATCTCTGTTTATTGTATTACTTTCTATTTACCGGTATACAATATTGATATGCTTTACATGTTTTAAGTTAAGAAAATCATTTAACCAGTTAGATACTGATTCACCTCCCCCTCTCAGTATCTGTGGGAATCCTAACAATTGGTATTAGAGCTTGGTCCTCTATTTTCAGAAGCCTAATAGCTTGAGGAAGATATTGACACCAGTAGAGATGGAAAACTTGATGAAGCAATTAGAAGGAGCTCTCTCAGACTATGATGCATAAAAGTTGAAAAATATCAAACTTGAAGATGATCTAAAAGCTGCACAGGATATCATTCAAGCACTTCAAGAAAATCGTACCATTGCAAGAAACAAGAGAAGAAAACTTTGTGAAAAAATGCAAAATGAGAATGATGAAAAGGAAACTCTTAGTGATCTGATGAATAAGATGAAACAAGAAAACATGACAATAAAGAATGAGATGCAGGATGCGACTACGAGATTTTGTAAAGAAATTGAAGATAGAAAGAAGAATGAAGAAGACTTGACTAGAAGACTAAGTGATGCTGCAAATGAAAATACAAGACTTAGTTATGAAAATGATATGTTGAAGATAGATCTGATGCATGCACAGAATGACTCAAATGGACTCATGAGACAAAAAAAATATCTTGGAAAGAGAACTGGTTACACGTAAATCAACATAAAGAAAAATTCAAGAAAAGCTCAGAAGAAATTGGTGACTTGCTAAAAAATCAGAAACCAAATGGTGACACTAATGGCCTTGGCTTTGAAGCTGGTGAAACCTCTGGTACTGTAAACACACATGATCATGGCAAACCGGTAAGACAACCTACTTCTTATAAATTTAATGGCAAATGCTTTAACTATAACAAGTATGGTCATAGAGCAAATCAATGTACATCTAGAAATTATCAAAGCACAAATACGCCCATCGGTCAATGTTCCAAATGCAACAAAGTTGGTCATAATTCAGAGAATTGCAGAATGAATGTAAGATGTTATGTTTGGGGAAGATTTGGACATCTATCTAATCAATGCAGAACACAAACTAACATAGGATATGGGAAAGCTATTTAGAAAAATAATGTGACTTGTTATGCCTGTAACAAGATTGGACATATTGCTAAATTTTATAGAAGCAAGTCCTCACCGGCAAGTAATAATGGTGCTAGTTTGAAAGGTAAAGAAAAGGTTGAAGAAGTAAAGCAGGAATTCTCAAAACAATGGATCAGGAAATCAAAACTAAATGTTGATAGGATAGAACATAGTAACACTCCACCCGCAGGAGACTCTTCATCTAACTGAAGAAAATTCTTTGAGGGTTTGGCAATCAAATGTGAAAAATGCTATAATTCCCTCGGTTGATGGTAAGAAGTTGAAATTACTTCTATACCGACAGATAAGTTAAGTGATTACTTAACCGACAAGCATTAAATGTGGTGGTTGGAAAAAATAATATTATAAATAAATGTTTTGGCAACAATTTCATTTCATCGAGCATTCAAATCTTCGAGAGCGCGAAAATTCCTGAGCGAAGGCATTCCAAGAAAGAAGAGAAGAAATTCATCAAGCAATCATCCTTAATGCAGAAAAAGGTATTTATAATCATGGCTTCTTCATCTGTTCCTAAATTCATAGTAAACCCTACTGTAGTCGAAGTTATTAAATGCCCTAGACCCGTATTTCAGTTAGTTCCCGAGATTGCCAAGAAGATGATAATGTTGGTGCATTTTCTCAAATCCCCAAAGGAGTAGTTTTTGTTGAATACCCTAGAATGCACAATCATTGTCACATAGAAGAATTAGGTGATGAGGAATTCAAGAGCATGTATACGACTATAATTTGTGATGAAACCGGTAATGTTAAACCTGAGCACAAGATAGTGGAAACCCTAGGTTTCACTGAAATTCTCAGTATTTCGGATTTTCCTAAGGATGTTATAAGGATGGTTCTAAGTAGGGTTCATGGTGAATTCTTCTGGTTGGGCTCAGTTCACAAAATTACAAAAGAGGCAGTAAAAGCTGTGACAGGGTTACCTTCCACCGGTAACAGACCTGATAAAACAAAGAAGGTCTCAAATGACCTAGTGATTAACCTAACAGGTGCAACATCCTATAAGAGATCCTTAAGAGTAAATGATTTAACTGACATCAATGTCAGATTCGTTAGCATGATTTTAGGCTAAAAAACCACACATGCAAATAGGTTAAATTCAGTCTCTAGCCTATGCATAAAGAGTGCCTATGATATGATTAAAGATAATGCAAAAATAGATGTGTGTGAATGGTTGAAAGATGAAATTATTAACAATCTTGGAAATATAAAGAAAGAGAAAAAGGGGACATTTAGATTTGGAAACCTACTTGTCTGTTTAATGCTACACATAACAAAACAAGTGCTCGGTATCGGTAATAAAAATCTTGGTTTTGATATACCAGTAGGCAAACAATTGTCTGATTTACTAAATAACATGGGTGAAAACAAGAAAAAGAATATAAATGAGTACTTTTCGACATTGAAGGCCCGGATGAATACTAGAGTCAGATTATCACAAGAAATTGTAAATAAGTATAAGGATAAAATATGCTTTGTTATTAAGAAGGATGAGATTTGGATGGAGGCAATTATCCCTAGAACCATTTGGGTTACTGAAATGGGTTATGAAACTGATGACCACATAATTGAAACATATGCAAAAGCCCTCCTGGAAGCACCCAAGGAACCTAAAGAAGAGGTATTTGGCAGTGCTGAGACTATTGAAAATCAAATCCAATCAAAGAAAAGGGTAAAGAAGGTGGAAGCAACAATTAGAAGAGGATCTAGACAAGCTAAAGCTATCAAAGAAGATGTACTTAAACAAACTAGTATTACTGAAGATGAGTTAGAAGCACTACATCCAGAAACTCACCTTTCACCGGTTGCAACCTCTTCAGAAAGTGATATGCCAGCTGCATTTAAAAGAGTTGTAAGAAAAAGGGAACCTTCATCGGTATCTACACCTTCTCCTAGAAGAACCAGATATAAACAATAGGCAGTAAGGCCCTCGACTAGAAAAGTGACTCCAAAGAAGAAGTTAACACCCAAGAAGAAGAATCAACAAACCATTGCTCCAATTGACAAACTTCTAGATGAAATTATAGAGGATGGAAAGATGAAAAACATCAATAAATTATATAATTCATTATCAGCTGATGAAAAGAAAAAGTTGAAAATAGTGTAATCCTACACTTGGACATTTACAAGAAATTTCTAATGCAAGTTGTAGATGAATTACCGATAGAACTGTTTAAAAGACTTGAAGCTAGAAGGCAAGCTATTGTAGAGCTTGATAAGAAAATAAAAGTTGAAAAACTACTTGCTATTTATCCTGTCAACTCACCAAAAGAGATAGATGATCTGATCTCTAAGGCTAACCGATCAGTATTTTCAACTGCACACCAACATGTAGCACTTATGGTTGGTAGAGTGAATGAGGTAGCAGAGGAAACTGCTAATGCATGGGACATATTCCTTGTAGAGAAGGAAAAGCAGAAGAATATAGAAACCCTAAACCCATCAAGGTATATCAGAAGGATAAGGGAAAAGGCATGGTTGGTGGACCACCTAGCATAAAAATAACAGATAACTTATCCCCACCACCTTTGGATACTCCACCGGTAGTTACCACTAACAATCAACTGGCTAGTGAGTGTATGGACATACCACAAGAGGACACAAATCCCAATTCTGAGGTGTTATATATAGTTGACATTGACACACAAAAATTCAATATTGTGGTAGATAAGGATACAACTGGGAAAATAGATATGGCTAATGAGCCACTGGTAATAGATAGTACAAAAGGTAAACCAACAGATGATAACATTGAGCAATAGGCTCCATCATAGCAACAGTTTCACACAGAGATAGTGCCATCGACATCAGCTAAGCAATCCAAACCTTTGCTTAAAGAAATGGAAACACAAATTGACCTACTAGAGGTCACCACAAGCAAGGAAATTGCTCCCACTGGTGGAATACAGATTGTTGGTTCATCAAATGCAGAATTCAAATCAACTAATGTAACATAAGTTCTTTTGGATTCCATAAAGAAGATAACAGATTGTAGCTCACAAGCATACAAGGCAATAGATGATACCATTCCAAATTTGAAAATGATAGCACCTAAATGTAATGTAGATAATAAAGATTCTTTGAGTCAACTTGACACTTTGTCTAAGTATATTATTGACAACACTGTGACAGTTGAACAAATAAAAGAGGAAGCATTCAAGGAGAGATTAGAGAAGGAAAAACACAAATTCTTTGAGGAAGAAATAAAGAAGTGTACAAGGCAATTTCACACACTTTTTATTGGAATTGTGTAGTACATTTAAGGAATTTAAAACTTTGTACAGGGATACATGTAAAACTAACTTTTTGATAGTTGATATAGACAAGAAGATCAACAAGATACAGAAGGAAATAAATCAACTAGCTGATAATTTCATTAACTCATCTGATTCATTATCAATTTTTGAGCAAAAATTAACATGAGGAAGAACTACTAAAGTTGGAAATAGAGAAGGAGAGAATAAAAGGAAAGGCTAAAGATCTAAAATGGAGACTTAGTCCAAAATTGGACTACCTCACCTCCTTAAGAAAATAAATATCTGATGCTTTGATTCAAGGACAGAAAACACCAGCAAAGCAAATGCAACACCTCACCGGTACATTTTAGAGGACAAAGGCCGCAATAAAAGACAACAAAAATGTATGAGAAAAATAATCAGTAAATGACTCATCAACTTAGGGGGAGTACACATTCTTTTGATACACAATTTTGGTAATTCTGGCAGATTCTTTTTGGATAACAATTTTTGGATTTTTTTCATGAGTGTTGCCATCAATGCCAAAGGGGGAGATTGTTGGCAAATGCACACTCCAATGAGATACTGTAGGTGATTGAAGGTTTTATCATTGATGGCAACCTTACAATCTTATGACACCGACAAGGTAATTTACCGGCACTAGCAAGGTCAGACTCTACACTGACACATAGACCACCGACACCGACAGTGAAAGGAAGAATACCGACACAAAAGTCAACAAGAATTTTGTTTATAATATATTATGTTAATTATTGTAAAATCATTGTAAGACGACTTGGCAAGTTGTAAAATGACTCATATATATATATATATATATATATATATATATATATATATATATATATATATATATATATATATATATATATATATATATATATATATATATATATATATATATATATATATATATATATATATATATATATATATATATAAGAGTTCATTGTAGAACATTGTAGGTAATAATGAAAGTAGATGGAAGGAGATTATTAGGCGAAGTAAGGTAGACCTATTATGCGAATTATAGTTTAAGGGTTTATGTATAAAGCAGAGCTATAAATCGGTACTAAATCTGGCATAGTAGATGCTATTTTGAAGCAGTACAAGACATTGGATTTATATAATCCATTTTGTAAATCAGTGAGACTTCCCATTTTGTAATTGAGTAGTGAGCTCTAGGCACTTGGCCTTCCTGCATGTGCAGACCCCTATTGTAGTAGTAATATTCTCTTATTGGCCAGTAAGTGAATATTGTGGGTCACAAATCCCACCGAGGTTTTTCCCACACTGGGTTTCCTTGTTAAACTACTGTGTTATGGTGTGTTTTTCATGTGGTTGTTGTTATCTCTATTTATTGCATTAGTTTTTGTTTACCGGTATACACTATTGATATGCTTTACATGTTTTAAGTTAAGAAAATCATTTAACCGGTTAGATACTTTTTCACCCCGCCTCTCAGTATCTGTGGGAATCCTAATATATTCCCCACAACCAGCTTCCTTAATTTGTAAAGAAGATGTGGTAGGTGTATTTTTCTCTATTTCTCTGACTGTCAATGATTCCATTTGTAGGTGAAGTGGAGCTGCCTAATTGTTTGGTACCTAATTATCCGTGCTCACCCTTAAATAATTGTAGTGTTGAAAAGGGTTTGGGTCACCATGAACATTGATCTCAATGCCATTGTATGGGAACTTCACACATTGGTGAAAAGTTGATGGTACTACTTGCATGGTATGTATCCATGGCTGGCCTAATAGCATATTGTACCCCAATTATTTTCTAGGACTTGAAAGGTGATGTCTGTTGTAACTGGTCCTATTTGTACTGGCAAAGTCACTACACCCTTAGAAGGGCATTCCTTGTCATCATAAGCTTTGATATTGTTTCTCTTGGTAGAATCAATATAGTGTTCGAAATATCCTAAAGCTTTAATCAAATGTAATGTACATATGTTAAGGCCAACTCCACCATCTATAAGTACTCTTTGAACTTTCTTTCGGTCAATCAAAGCTTCCAAGTGTAAGGGATCATTATGCATGGGTCGGTCTTTAGGTACATCTTGCTCAGTGAATGCGACCTTTGAAGCTGCCAAGTTTCCAACCATGGACTGGAATGTGTTCTCATCAATATCTCTGGCAACAACTGAATCTTGTAATACTTTGTCAAGGACTGCCTTATGACCTGGTGATATGCATAGTAACTCGAATAATGAAATTTGAGTTGGAGTTCACTTCAACTGATCCCCCATATTGTAATTACTAATTGTTGAAGGGGGATTTGAAGGTACCCCTTGTAATGTGACCTTTGATCTTCCAGTGATGACAACATAGTCTCTTCGTGTGGGATTTATTGTGATTGTAGCCACTATGTCATCTCCTGCATTGAGTGCATTTATGTCATAATCAAATGCGACATTAGTATAATTGGTAGTATTGTTTTGTGCATTGGAACTAGAAGCCTTTCCTTTGTAATGCTTGACAAAGGGATTCTTGAAGATGGTATGATTTGTGTTTTGTGTTTTACTAGCATCCATAGTAATGTCACCTCGATCAATGAGATCTTGTATGAGGATCATTAGTTTGTAGCAACTTGCTGTCTTGTGACCTTTATTGTGGTGGTATTCATAGAAATCATTGTCATTCCACCAAGTGGGCTTAAATGGACCTGGTTCATAGGGCCTGACTTCTTGTAAAGTTATGGTATTACTTTGTATCAACTTTTTGAGTGTTGATTCAATAGGTTCACCAAGGGGTGTAAAGCTTCTTCTGGGTGCGCCTGCCCTTGGTGGTCTTGGATTGCTTGTCTGCAGTGCATTGGTGTTGTTTATTCAAGTTTGATTCTTACTAGCAAGATCAATTGGTCCTTGTAGAGATATTTCTAGTTGAGCTTTGTTTACAACATGGGCATCAACAACTCCATCATTTGTGACATTCTTGTTCCTAGGCCAAAATTTTGGCCTTTCATTGTTTGTACTTGTGTTTGGCCCATTATCTTTGTGGTGTTTCAGTATCCCTTTCTCTAATAGGCCTCTTTCACATTTGATGCCTTTTTTTGTGATATCTTTAAAATTATTTAGGAATTGCATTTGTAATGGATACTTAATTAGAGGTACAAGATTTTCATTGAAAATGTCTACTTGCTCAACTTCAGGGATGTGACTAAGACATCTGCGGTATAAGCCTCTCCATCTTTGCAAGAATGTAGTGAAGGTTTCTCCTTCCTTTTTCTTTGTTTCACATAAATCGATCAAGGTAACTGGATTATCTATATTGAATGCAAATTTTGATATGAATAACTTAGCCAGCTCACCCCATGAATTAATCTTAGGTAGGAGGTGTGAAAACCACTCTAATGTTGTCCCTCCAAGACTTTTGGAAAATAGCCTCATTAAGTATGTATCATAATGGGCTACCTCGATACATGCTGTGAAGAATTCTCTGACATGATCTCAAGGATCACCTTTCCCTCTATATTTGTTGAACCATAAGCCCCACTAGGTGGTGTAAAGTATGCAAATTGTGTATACACATTTGAATGAGTTTAGCAAGTTATCCCTTGATTCACATTTTGGCCACTGTAGGTGGATCCACCTAAAACTGAAGGTTGAGTTATACTTGTTGAAGCAGGGTTTTGAGCTATTGTAGCTTGCGTTGTTACATTGGGCATTGTCTGAGATGTAACATTAGTACTTGCTGATGCAACTGTTGAAGTTATAGTCACTTGAGTATTTTGAGATACACCTTGGGTTGATGTTGCAAGTGTTGCTTGAGTCTGTGTAACAATAGGTACTTGAGGAACATTTTGATTTAATGTCACACCTGGCGACAATATAGCCGAAATGTCCACCCCTGGAGGTAATTTGGCCCCATTTTGGACTAATCGTGTGAGATATCTGTCTCTATCATTATTGATGAGAGCGTTGAGAATCATAAGCGTTGCAGGATCTTGTTGGGCTGCTTCTAATTCTTCTTTTGTCAAATTATGTTGTATTTCATCAATGGAAGGCATCCTGTTTGTGTTTGTTGATAAGGTTGTGGGTCTCCGACCCGATGTTTGTTGATTTGTGGACAAGTTCATATGCCATGTTGGGTTAAATGAAGGGTCGTTGTTAGGTTCCATTTGATGTTTCACCTTTTGAGCACGTGTTAATGGCATGAATTTTATTCCAACATGATCTTGACTCCTTAAGACTCTCTAAAATGCGAATGCAAGACTCAACTAAATTTAGCTAGGTATGCTTCTAAGACTTTCTAAAGACTAAAATGCAAACAATGCAATCTACAAGTGAAGACTTTCTATCAAGGATTTTAGAATTCAAACACAAGATATTTAGCATATTGCCGAAATGCTTCACATTCCGCCTCTTCTTTGATTTGATTTTTGAGGTCTATGTCAATTTGTAGTGACTTCCAAACTTCCTCATCTATGACATCTTGGACGATGTCATATTGGTCTTGATCAACTATCAATTGCTCAGAAAGAATATTTAAACCATCAATTATTTCTAATTGAACGTTGTTTGACCCAAGAGTGGGTTGCTCAAATGGGAATTTGTCATTTCCTTTTAGACCGATATGCTAAAGATTACAATGCAGACTATATGGAACCCAAGAATGATTTATACTTTTCTTTAAGGACTCTAACGAGGATTTAGAAACTCTGCTATGGTCTTTTCAACCAATTATCTGATAGCTTCCCTTTGAGCTTCCTTTTTGATCTTTTTCCTCAATTTTTCATCAAGACAGACAGATTTATGGATCTCATTATCTATGACGGTTTCAACTATATCGTATTGAGAACGATCAAATTTTAGTTTCCAAGCAAGGTTGTCCAAACTAAAATTATTGCTAATTGGTCGTTGTTTGGTCCAAGATTGGGTTGCTCAAATGGAAATTCACCATCTCCTTTCAGACCCATGTATTTAGGTATATTTCTTAGATTCTAATGCAATACTGAATTCTATATGAGTGGATGCAACTTGATTGAAGACTACTCTTTTTTGTGATGTGAGGACTTGTACAAAAACTTTATGCAGTATGATTACACTAAAGGATTTATACATGAACTAGATGTCTAGGACTTAAGATTGATAATATGATGAAACTATAAAGATCTAGTCAACCACTGAGGGGGGGGGGGGTGTGAATCAGTAGTTGAAAAGTAAACTAAATTTTAACCAAACTTATTTTCAACTTAGAATCAACTCACAACGTTTACTGGTTTAGTCACTTTAACAAATCTACAGCTGCACTGTTAAACCTTACCGGTTGACCTAATACTTCAGTGATATAATGCAACAGATCTAAAACTTAAATATCCTTTGACCAAAACCTTAAACCAATTCACTAATACCAATAATGACATATTTCAGATAATTTCCAATCATTTAAATATATCTATGTAGATTTACCAATCATTCATATCAACCATACCAATAACACATCCACAAAATCATTCACCACTTGACACAATAATTTTTCACGTGGAAACCCAAATGGGAAAAACCACGGTGGGGATGAATACCCATAAGTATTTTTGAACTCTTCTGAAGTTCGCCGTATTAGGAGCCAAGCCTGGTTAGATGCTTATACAAGAATGTTCTGTTAGGAACATATCCGGTTAAGGGTTTGACTACAAATACCCTATTAAGGGTAATACACTGTTAAAGGTAACCTCAGTGGAGGATTTCAAATCCAATCTAATGGATCACCTGGTTAGAGGATTTCAACAAGCATGTTAGAGCTTACCCTATTAGGGGATTTCAAACTGTTGTAATGGTTAGAGAACAACAGGTTCTTGACTGATCTAGAAATAACACTTCCTTGCTAAATCAGATCCTTTACCACTCCTATATGTCTTCACATCATTTTGCAGACACACCTCTTGGTTCGGAAATAATCACTTTGACACTTAAACAAATTTTCCAACCACTCATTCAATCAATTCATGGACCTTATAAACAAATACATTAGGTCTGTAACACAACATGATCCCTAAAATTCTCATAGAGATTACAAACACATTGGTTTAATCTTGATCGTTAGATTACACGCAATCAAACTTACATTCTTCTAGGCATCTACAACTGCTCTTGGATCATCACACTTCTAATCTTGTAACACATCACGCGTTTGTCACTTCATACTATGCACTTGATCATTCCCAAGATAAACTGTTACCTTATACGCCAAAACCATCTTGAAACTCATCACGTGCAACATTCTTTTATTGCATCTTCATCACTGATCATCATTCGGTCATAAAGCATCACAACCGATCTCCAAGCTTCATCGGTTAGGGTTCTGCTTCTCAACTCAATAGGGTTATCGGTTAATTTTCATTGCTTCATTACTAGTTTCTTTACTACTTCACACACCTATTTTACCCTTGCACATCGGACTTTAAAGTCCAATGTGCTATCGATCTACCCCAAATCAACACATCGAATTTTAAAGTCCGATGTGTTGATAACTCTTCCCCGGATTACACATCGGTCTTTAAAGTCCAATGTGATGTTAACTTACCCCAAGTTTGCACATCAGACTTTAAAGTCCGATGTGCTAATCAACATTATTTACCCTCGCACATCGGACTTTGAAGTCCGTTGTGCTAATCAAGATGTTTATCCTTGCACATTGGACTTTAAAGTCTGATGTACGAATTTTGTTTTATAAAGAGTATGTTGGACTTTTTTCCTCGACCTGCTCTTTTTGGCAGTTTTACTCCTAAGTCTGTTCTGAGTCCAGTTTTTTGATCCGTTTGAGAAAAATTGATTTTGATAATGATGAAGAGATAATCCTCAGTGTTGAATGCAGTCATCATGAATGTTAAAGCTCCCTCACAACAAATATGAGCCTTCCTCAAGTCAGTTGGAATCTTCTCCGAGTAAAACATCATCAAGAAAGATGAAGTACAAGTACGACAAGTACTTGAATCTGTACCCAGAGAGTTCAGTGGACTCAAATATCAAGGAAATTAGAGATATTGAGATTGGACATGTCAATATGCAAGAATTCATTGACCGAGTTGAGAAGGCTCCTACTCGCCTAATTAATATGATCAAATCCGAGTTGCATAAATATGCATCCTTTCCAGTTGTAGCTCATGATCCAGAATTTGTGCTTGCAGTAGCGGATCACTTTGATCCAAATACAAGACAAGATTTCTCAGTTGATACATTTGATAAGCTATTGGATATCCAAGTTAGTTTTGAAGTCCTCACATCCATGCTGAAGGATGGGCAAAAGAAACAGGTAAAGATTGAAGATGCAATTTCTCGCGTCCTAATAATCACAAGTTCTACCCTGATGACGAACGAAGCAGAGATGAAAGCTATCCTGGCTAAGTTCGAAGATTTTTAGAAATATAATGAGAAGGAGAATGAAGAATGAAGTGACCCCTTTTGACACCTTCTCTTTATGCAGTTGCACCGATAGATGCTGTCAACTTTTATGCAGCTGCACGTTTTCTTTATGTTGTAGTTGTAGTAAAATGGGACTGTGCAGTTGAATAAGTCAATTGTGCCTACCTTTTTCTCAACTTATTTTCCTATATAAGGAGGAACTCATTTGCAAATATTTATCTTTTTCATGCTTAGCAAAAATCTGCAGAATTTTTATCCCAACTAAGACTTTGGGCTTTTGTGGTGAAAATTCTATCAAGCAAATAAAGAAAACAGTTTTGTTGATCTCAAACTTTGTGTTGTATCAAGAAAATTGTTTATATAATTTAATGTTCCTATGTCCATTCAATATATATGTTCTTTATTTCTTTGAAGATATTGTTATGTGGGTTAAAGAGCTCTTGAATCGTGCAAGTAGACAATGTGCTCTTAGCATATTTGGGAAACCTTCTGATAAATTAAGTAACTAGTGGTAAGCTTTGTATTGTTGTAGTTACTTGTAGTTTAAAGGATTAGAATTTATACTTGAAGACTTTGAGCTACAAGCTAAGTTTCTAATTATTTGATTTTTAATAATCAGTTTGAGTTAGTGTTACCTTCAAGGAGACTTTGTGCTGCTTAATAGTAACTCTTGGTGTAGTTTGTTAGATTCATAGTTCTTTTCTTTAAGTATCTAAAGAGATAGAGAAATTGTAGCCAGGTGAAGGGAGAATACAGACTCTAAAAAAAGAGAGTTATATGCCCAACACCAACCCACAAATTTAATTTCTTATTAATTAGAAGAGAAATTTCATAGGGAACCTCCCCTTGATGAGAGGAGAGATTAATTTCTCAACATAGCTTTGTGTGAAATATATATTTTGTCATTAGTATGCTGGTGACAAAATATTGACCCAACAGGTTTTTGGCGACTTTGTTGGGGAACAAACCCAGAATCTTTGGTTTCGCAGGCTGTTTGGCCGGGGAGTGCATGTCAGACTTTAAAGTCCGGCTTGCACAGGTTTTAAGCTTGCATGTCGGACTTTAAAGTCTGACATGCACTGCAAGTTGGTCATTAATGGCTAATTTTGGGGGTTTATTTAATCCATTTTTGCGTTCTATTTTCTCATTTTTGCCTGTGCATTTTTTTCTCTGTGCGTCTCCTCCGTTGTTTTTGCTCGCCATCTCGTAGATTTGACCGTGCCATCGTCAGATCTTTCAAAATCACTTGTTGCAGAGAAGGTAGGGTTTTATGTTTTCTTTTCGGGTTTTTCCTTCTTGTTTGCATTTTATTTTTCTGCTTGTTTTGTTTTATTTCTGTCAAGTTTTTCTTGGTGTGTCGGGAGGGCAATGGGATTTTAAACTCCGATGCCCCCCCCCTTATTCCTCATTTTCCTAAAGCTTCATAACGGGGTTTAAAGTCCATTATGCAGTTGGATTAAACATATCCGCATAACGAACTTTAAAGTCCGATATGTAGATAATTATCTTTGCATATCGGACTTTAAAGTCCGTTATGTGGAGATGTGACAGTTGGTTGACATGTCAGGTTTTAAAACCCGACATGTCAACCAATTGTTTTTACCCTAGCACATCGGACTTTAAAGTTCGATGTGCTGGTTTTGCCAAAGGTTTTACCCTTGCACATTGGACTTTAAAGTCTGATGTGCTATTGATCTACCCCAAATCAACACATCAGATTTTAAAGTCTGATGTGTTGATAACTCTTCCTCAGATTGCACATTAGACTTTAAAGTCCGATGTGCTGTTAACTTACCCCGAGTTTGCACATCGGACTTTAAAGTCCGATATGCTAATCAACATTATTTACCCTCACACATTGGACTTTAAAGTTCGATGTGCAAAATCGGGGTAAGTTAACAGCACATCGGACTTTAAAGTCCGATGTGCGAATTTTGTTTTCTAAAGAGCATGTCGGACTTTTTTCCCTGACCTGCTCTTTTTGGCAGTTTTACTCCTAAGTCTGTTCTAAGTCCAGTTTTTTGATCCGTTTGAGAAAAAATGATTTTGATAATGATGAAGAGCTAATCCTCAATGTTGAATGCAATCATCACGAATGTCAAAGCTCCCTCACAATAAATCCGAGCCTTCCTCAAGCTAGTTGGAATCTTCTCTGAGTAAAACATCATCAAGAAAGATGAAGTACAAGTTCGACAAGTACTTGAATCTATACCCAGAGAGTTCAGTAGAATCAAATATCAAGGAGATTACAGACATTGAAATCGGGCATGTAAATATGCAAGAATTCATTGACCAAGTTGAGAAGGCTCCTGCTCGCCTAACTAATCTGATCAACTCCGAGTTGCATAAATATGCATCTTTTCCAGTTGTAGCTCATGATCCAGAATTTGTGCTTGTAGTGCGCTTTCATTGTAATTTCCATATTGTTGTTTTTCTTCATTTTCTAACCTGGCTGATCAAAGTTACACTCGAGGGCAGGGATTAGCAGGAATTGTTGATCCTACTTTTGAAGTATTGCAGCAATTTGATTTTCCCTTTGTGACACCTCCATGGACGCTTTCTCCTTTGCAGCGGACACGAAGTTTTCCTCCATCTACATGGCGATCTCGCATACCAAGTGAGGCATCAAGTTTGCAAGTTTCAGTTATTCCACTTGCAAGTCATTTTATAATACCACCTTATAATCCATTAAGGATGGCTACTCCTGGACCTTGGGGTACTGCTTTTGGTCCTTTGAACTTGACTGCACCTTTGCATGAACTTCCCAAAGGTACGCAAAAAAATCTACCCAGATTTTTTGGGGATGGTTCTCAGCACCCGGAAGAACACATTGCTTCCTTCTACATCGCATGTGGAGTCCTAGGTGTTAAGCATGAAGATGTTTCAGTGAGACTATTCATTGAGACTTTGCATGGAGCTGCTACTGATTGGTTCTATCATCTTATGAAGGCTTGTATCACAAATTGGGAAACTCTCAGAACATTGTTTGAAGCAAGGTTCAAGTCTGTCGAAGATGATCACACACTGCTAGCTCTAGTTAACTCAAATGAAGAAAGAACCCCAGGAAGCTATCCGTGAATTTATTGCGAAGTTCAACATATTGCACAATCACATTCCAGTTGCTTCACGACCAACCATTGGAAACTTGAAATGCTTCTTCATCAATGCTCAATTGCTAGAGGCGAGCTTTCTTTTGAGAAGAGATAATCCTACAGATTTGGATGTTGCACAATAGTTGGGTATATCGGTTGAAGATGATCTTATCCTCGCTGGTAAGAGAAGGAGAGATCCCAACAAGGTTGGACATAATCAAATTGCTGATTTATCAATTGCTTCCATGAATTCTGTTGATCCCATGATACAAAAGTTAGCAAAAGAGTTGTTGGCACTTAAGAAGCAAATTTCCTTACAAGGAAATACTTCTTATCATGATGTTCCAAGAAGGACTTATCCAAACAATGCTTCCAATTAAGCCATGCGTAATCAGAATAAACTACCTCCTACTCCAGAGAGGCTTGCGTTGGAAGCACCACCTCAAAATTCAGCTACGGGATATTATGAAGCTGAACACAATGATCTTCCCTCTTTTGGTGAAGAAGATGCCAATTCACATCAAGAAGATGATGTAGAGTTGGATGGCGACTCTAATATCAGGTTTATGCAATATCAAGAAGATGATACACCAGACACATGTGATGGGGATGTCTTTGTAGTATTTACCCATTCGCAAGCACAGGCAGCTTAGCCACCTATCATTGCAAAGAGTGATGATCCTATCCAAATTAAGGACTCTCAACGTTTGCCAATTTCTATTGTAAAGCATGGGACTCCCATACAAAATCTTGCAAAGGACAATGCTATCTCAATTGACGCCGTGAAGGATAAAAGTGTAAGTGATTCTTCAACTATTGTCAATTTTTCTGCACCTGTCAATTCTTCTACATATGCATTGAAGACTAGTGTACCTAATATTTTAAATTCTCAAAATGAGAACTCAAATCCATCTTTGATGATGAATTCCTTTTAGTCATTTGATATTTTAGACCATGCTAAGAAAACCAAAATACAAATGTCTGAAGTTGAATTTTTGAGATCTAATCTAGATCAATTTGACCGTTTGGTCAAGTTTGTTAAAGAAAAAGATTCTACCCCTAGTAATCTTCCTAAGTCTAACTTACCTCAAAATAACTTAGTAACTTCTCCTTCTCCTGTAGAGAAGATAGAACCATTCTACATATCTTTGTTGATAAATGGTTATAAGCTTAGTAACTGTGTAATTGATTCCGGGGCATCTGATAATGTTATACCGTCAAAAGTTGCCAATGCCCTTGGCTGACTTTGACCAAAAAATTTGGAAGATGTTTCTCTATGGATAACAAGCAAGTCCCCTTGATAGGTCAGATCAAGGACACACAGTTTGCTTTTACTTCATTCCCAAAGAAGAAGATTAAGATGACAGTACTGGTAGCTGATGTGTCGGCCTCCTATGGTCTATTGTTGGGAAGAAATTTTTGTAGAGATGTTGGGGGTGAGTTAAACATGGATATGAATGAGGCTCGTATTCCTATTAAAGGAGTTGTTCAAAAGTTACTTCCAGAAAAAGAATCAAAATACACTATTGTTAGGTCTGATGATCAGCGGGCACAGATTCTTTTTGAATCATCAGGTATGGGAAATTATTTCATGCATGCTGATGATGGTTTAGAGGCAGCTCCTGAGAGTGAAGATGCCATTTCACTAAGTGATGTTCCAATTGATTGTGAATGTAGTGTTACAGAATCAAAAAGATCTTTGACTTCACAACAAGAAATTCTCAATTTTGATATCGTCAGCATTGGTAGTCCAGATGATGTTTGGACACTAGAGTTTGATGACAACTGTTCTTCTACTGGATCAAGAGCCGATATTGTTTTGGTTTCTCTTGAGGGTAATATTTTCCCTTTCTCTTTCAAATTGCAGTTTGATAACACAAATAACACTGCTGAGTACGAATCACTTCTTCTGGGAATGAATGTTGCTCAGAAGAAGGGAATCAAGAACTTGCATGCTCAAGGAGATGCGGAGTTAATTGTTTGTCAATTCCGGAACATATATCAAATAGGAGCGATAGGCTACGATATTATCGTAACCAAGTTTAGGATTTGATTGAGGCATTCAATGCCTTTGATATATCTATTGTCTCTCATGAATTTAATGATAGAGCGGATTCATTGGCAATATTTGCAACTTCTTTGGTTCATCACAAATATTTTTTAGGATCAACTTATGTTGTTGAGTTAGTTTTCCGACCAAGTGTTCCTGACAACTCTGATCATTGGCAAGTATTTAATGATGATCATCATGTAATAATTGTTTTGCAAACCACTGACAATTTTGATGATCTGTACTTTGAAGGTAGTCACTGCCCGTCAAAGGATGCAATTGAAAGTATTGATGCAGAAATGGGAGAAATTTTTTTGCAATTAAAAGGAAACAAGATCCTCAAGGGTCTAGTTTCTCTAGAAAAGATTTTTGACAAACATGATCATTATGTTAAAAAGAAACAAAGATCAGCTACAAGATCAATGGAATATGAACAAGTAAACATTGGGACTGAAGACAATCCAAAGATGATCAACATTGGAAAGTGTTGTTCACAAGAAGAAAGGCAGAAATTTGTTGCATTATTGCAGCAATATGTTGACATCTTGACATACTCCTATGAAGATCTAAAGTCTTTTCATCCCAAAGAGCTCCGCCATGACATTTTGTTGAAACCAGGTATTACGCCTTTCCGTCAGAAGAAAAGGCAATACAACCCAAAGATCTCCGATACTATCTTTGCTGAAGTACAAAAGATGTTGAAAGCACAGATAATCTTCCCCATTCACCATTCTTCTTGGATAGCCAATATTGTACCTGTTCGTAAGAAGAATGGTGAGATTCATATATGTGTTGATTTTAGAAACTTGAATTAGGCATCCTTGAAGGATAATTATCCTTTACCTGTCATGGATCATGTCCTACAAGTTATTACTAGAGCAGAGATGATGTCCATGTTGGATGGATTTTCGGGTTATAACCAAGTAGAAGTTCTGGAGCAAGATCAGCATAAGACCGCATTTACTACACCTTGGGGTACCTTTGCATATCGTAAGATGCCTTTTGGATTAAGAAATGCGAGTGCTACTTTTCAATATGCAATGGACTTGGCCTTCCAAAGTTTTCTTGGTAAGTTCATTGTGGTTTATTTGGATGATTTGATTGTTTATTCTAAGGAATGTCAAGATCATTTATTTCATTTGCAACAAGTCTTAGAGAAATGTCGTCAGCATGGAATTTCCCTTAATCCCAAGAAATCTATTTTTGGGGTTACTAAAGGCAAGTTGCTTGGGCATATTATTTCAAAAGAAGGTATAAAAATTGATGTGGAAAGAGTAAAAGCTATTCGTGACCTTTCCTTTCCAACAAGTAAGACTGTTGTTCATTCTTTCTTTGGTAAAGTAAATTTCTTGTGAAGATTCATTCTAGACTTTGCTGAATAGACTCGTCACATAGTTAATATGATGAAAGGTAATTCTCTCTTCAAGTGGAATCCTAAAGGAAAGAAAGCTTTCCATCAGATTAAGGAAGCCATGTCAAACGCTCCAGTCTTAGTATGCCCAAATTATACCAAAGAGTTTATTATGTATAGCTATGCATCATATCATACTTGTTCGGCTATACTAGTGCAAAGAAATAATGAAGGTGTGGAATCACCCATTGCATTCATGAGTTATCCGCTAAAGGCTCATGAGTTGAAATACTCATAAATGGAGAAGCATGCTTTTGTTGTGGTGAAAGCGGTGAAACATTTCAAGTTTTATATTTTGAATTCACATGTCATCGCTCTTGTTCCTAATGTCGTCGTTAAGTCAATTCTGACGCAACAAGAGTTTGGAACTAAAAGGGGTAACTGAGTTACCAAGATTCAAGAATATGATATGGAAATTAAGCCCACTAAGTTGGTTTGTGGAAAAGGTCTATGTCAGTTGATAGATGACAACAAATCACTTGATGAAGTGGTGCTTGAAAATGAAGGTATGAATCAAGGTCTTCCTAATGTTCTATTTGTTAGCATGTTTTCTTTATGTTGTAGTTGTAGTAAAATGGGACTGTGTAGTTGAATAAGTCAACTGTGCCCACCTTTTCTCAACTTCTTTTCCTATATAAGGAGGACCTCATTTGTAAAAAATTATCTTTCTCATGCTTAGCAAAACTCTGCAGAATTTTTATCCCAACTAAGACTTTGGGCTTTTGTGGTGAAAATTCTATCAAACAAATAAAGAAAACAGTTTTGTTGATCTCAAACTTTGTGTTGTATCAAGAAAATTGTTTATATAATTTAATGTTCCTATGTCCATTGAATATATATGTTCTTTATTTCTTTGATCTTGAAGATATTGTTATGTGGGTTAAAGAGCTCCTGAATCGTGCAAGTAGACTGTGTGCTCTTAGCATATTTGGGAAACCTTCTGATAAATTAAGTAACTAGTGGTAAGCTTTGTATTGCTGCAGTTACTTGTAGTTTAAAGGATTAGAAATTTATACTTGAAGACTTTGAGCTACAAGCTTAGTTTCTAATTATTTGATTTCTAATAATCAGTTTGAGTTAGTGTTACCTTCAAGGAGACTTTGTGCTGCTTAATAGTAACTCTTGGTGTAGTTTGTTAGATTCATAGTTCTTTTCTTTGAGTATCTAAAGAGATAGAAAAATTGTAACCAGGTGAAGAGAGAATACATAGACTCTAAAAAAAGAGAGTTATATGCCCAACACCAACCCACAAATTTAATTAGACTCTAAAAAAAGAGAGTTATATGCCCAACACCAACCCACAAATTTAATTTCTTATTAATTAGAGGAGAAATTTCATAGGGAACCTCCCCTTGATGAGAGGAGAGATTAATTTCTCAACATAGCTTTGTGTGAAATATATATTTTGTCATTAGTACGCTGGTGACAAAATATTCACCCAACAGGGTTTGACTACAAATACCCTATTAAGGGTAATACATTGTTAAAGGTAACCTCACTGGAGGATTTCAAATCCAATCTAATGGATCACCTGGTTAGAGGATTTCAACAAGCATGTTAGTGCTTACGCTATTAGGGGATTTCAAACTACTATAATGGCTAGAGAACAACGGGTTCTTGACTGATCTAGAAATAACACTTCCTTGCTGAATCAGATCCTTTACCGCTCCTATCTGTCTTCACATCATTCTATAGACACACCTCTTGGTTCGGCAACAATCACTTTCATACTTTCCAAACACTCATTCAATCAATTCATCGACCTTATAAACAAATACATTATTAACACAACACAAACCCTAAAATTCTCATAGAGATTACAAACACATTGGTTCAATCTTGACCGTTAGATTACACACAATCAACTTTACATTCTTCTAGGCATCTACAACCACTCCTGGATCATCACACTTCTAATCTTGTAACACATCATGCGTTTGTCACTTCATACTATGCATTTGATCATTCCAAAGATAAACTGTTACTTTATACGCCAAAACCATCTTGAAACTCATCATGCGCAACATTCTTTCATTGCATCTTCATCACTGATCATCATTCGGTAATAAATCATCACAACCAATCTGCAAGCTTCATCGGTTAGGATTTTGCTTCTCAAATCGATAGGGTTATCGGTTAATTTTCACTGGTTCATTACCGGTTGCTTTACTGCTTCATTACCAATTGCTATTGACATCAATGACAACACTTCCTAATATACTTCTTCAATGAAATCTTCATGAAATGCCAACATTCTCCCCCTTTGGCATTGATGGCAATACAAATATCAATACCAATTGTATGTCATGATTGAGAGTAAAAGATATACTATCCTGCAAATGATTCGGGTATAGGAATCCTGGTTTACATTTTCAACATAATGTATCCTTCAACTATATCTTCATGTCTTTAGCTGGTAAGTGGTCTCCAATTTTTCTTCTCTCGTTAACATATAAGGCTATCAATCATATACTTTTCTCCCCCTTTGACAACAATGTCAAAGTGAAGGTAAACCATTATGTTTCTTATCCATGCTTCACCGATCTACAATTAGCTGCTCCCCCTGTGGAGTATCTCCATTCTTCACCAATCCTTCTTCAAGATTTTCAATAGGCTCTGGGATTGATGTCTCCCATATCTGCTTAATTGACTTCATGTAGGGGTACAACCCCTAACTCACCTCTGAGATATTCAAATGTAACCTTAGGTAGAGGTTTAGTAAAGATATCTGCTAACTGTTCTTTAATGGAAACATGCTCCAGTGATACATATTTTCTTTGAACTTTCTCTCTCAAGAAATGATAATTCAACTCTATATGCTTTGTCCTAGCATGCAACACCAGGTTCTTAGAAATATTTATATCACTAGTGTTATCACAGAAAATTCTTACCAGTTCTGAAATCTTCAGCTTGAAACCTTCCAATATGTGTTTCATCCAAATTGCTTGGGTACAATTTATGTAAACTGCAACATACTCAACTTCTAATTGATTGAGAGATCAACTCTGTTTCTTGCTGCTCCAAGACACTAATCTGCCTCCAAGAAAAAATGATCCTCCGGTTGTACTTTTCCTATCATAAACATTGCCTGCCCAATCTGCATCAGTATAGACCTTTAGGTCAAAGTCTCCTGCATATGGATACCATAATCCATAATCTATTGTGCCTTTTAAGTATCTGAATATTCTCTTGGTTGCAATCATATGTTACTCCAAATTTTTCTGAAATCTAGAAACCAATCCTACTGCATGAGAAATGTCTGGTCTGCTATGGACAACATAATGTAGCTTACCTATCATGAATCTGTATTTTTTTCATCAACTGGTGTAGAATCATCTTCCTTTGACAATTGACAACTTGTAACCATTGGTGTTCCAATTGGTTTACAATCTCCTATTCCAAAAGTTTTCAACACTTCCTTCACATACTTGGATTGTGTGATAAAAATTCCTTCCTTCATCTGTTGGATTTGCAAACCTATGATTTTTTTTATCTCACCTACCTGTGACATCTCAAATTCATTCTTCATTTCATTAGCAAAATCATGACACATATCATCATTACCTCCAAATATGATATCATCAACAAATACCTCACTTACAAGTATTTTATCTCCTTCTGTCTTGAGATATATGTTACTATCTTCATTGGCTCTTTGAAAACCTATCTTTACTGAGTGAGAGTGCAATCTTGCATACCATGCTCTTGGTGCTTTTTTCAATCCATATAGTGGCTTATGTAGCTTGCACACCATATCCATTTCTTCAGTTAATGCATAACCATCTGGCTGTTCTATGTAGACTTCTTCTTCCAATATTCCATTTAAGAATGCCAATTTCACATCCATCTAATATACCTTTGTATACACATAAAATTGGCTATGAGCGATTAAATAAATATTTTATATTTATTTAATAATTTTTTTTTGATCGATAAAAGGCCGAGGCCAAAGAATTTTATTAATTTAAAAAATAGATACATTTACACCTCCATTCAGTGTGGGCACCAGTAGAAAAGAATGGAGGGAAGAAAACCTCTGGTCTAGCCCAGATCCCTCAAGGATCAGAAAAAATTAAGGATGCGATACAAAATGGAGATACAAGATCACAAGGGAACCTGCCCAAAATAATGAAGATTGTATGTAGAAATACTCTGTGTAAAGTTGAGCAGCAGATTGCCCAAATCTTGGGGTGATGCTACCATTTGTGGGCGGCAATTCTTGCTATTCCTGAAACACAAGGTTAAGCATGCTCTACTTCTTATGCTGCACAAAATTTTGAGAAAATCTCTCACTAGAATGTTAGGAAAAGGAAAACCAAACAGGTAACCTTATACAATATATGATACCTGCCTGGATGGTCACCCTGTTAGGATACAAAGCTCAAAATATTAGTCTCAAAAAATCTCTAGAAACATAATGCGAGAGTGATTACCCATCAGAGATGCATAAAGTCAATAAATAATAACTAGGCAAATTCCATAAGTATTTCTGCAAAGAGATCGCAGGGAGCTACCATCTCAAAGAATATGGTTCTAGACCCTTCCAGGCCCTAATTGAGTGTCATGGGAAAGCTTTAAGTGAGAATTTTTTTTATTAGGTCGACCCTTAATCTAATAATATGATGTTAGGGATTACTGGGAAGAGAGAGGAAAATTGACATATGCATCTGAGACTGATTTAACTTAAAACTGAGAGAACGGGCAGGAAGATAGGAAACTATATATGAATATGATAATATAGATGTGAGTCTGAACAAAATCTTAATATATAATGTGAATGATGATAAATATATATAGAAATATAAATACAAATACAAATACAAATATATATATATATATATATATATATATATATATATATATATATATATATATATATATATATATATATATATATATATATATATATATATATATATATTGTGACCATGGAAGGCCTAGAAAGCTTGGAGGTGGCTGGGGCCGATCATACACAGGGAAGAGGATGACACAAAGCATATACACAACTTAACAAGATTACGAAGCTAAGTTAAAGCAACCTAGAGACATTAAAGCCTGAAAGCTTATTTAGAACAAAACAAGAGACAAAACATTAAGAATATAGGGAACCAAAAAGGT
The DNA here is from genome assembly GCF_030272615.1 of Cryptomeria japonica. Taxonomy (NCBI): domain Eukaryota; kingdom Viridiplantae; phylum Streptophyta; class Pinopsida; order Cupressales; family Cupressaceae; genus Cryptomeria; species Cryptomeria japonica. The sequence continues at coordinate 431,626,319 of NC_081408.1, read as the reverse complement.
AAAATAGAGATGAGGATAGCTAGGTAAGTGTTAGTCCTATATTTATTTAATAATTATTCTTCTATTAAATACTTAATTTGAAAAGATTAAATTATTTAATTCATTTCGTGTCTTTCTATTAATTAATTCATCTATTCTATTCCTCTAAAAATAATTAAATATCTAATATTTAATTATCCCTCTAACCAAGTTAATTAAATATCTAATATTTAATTATCTCCTCCAATCAATTAAATATCTAATATTTAATGGTTATTCTCCTATCCTATAGTCTCAAATATTAAATAATTTCTTAAATTATTTAATCCCCTTTTCCAACTCACCTTCCATCTCCACTTCATCTTCCCTTTGCCAACTCATCCATCATGTGGCTAAGGAAACTAATATTTCTTAAATATTAATTCATCATTTATCTTCAACCTCCAAAATTAATGAATATTGTGTATGTACACATATTTCATAACCATCTTCTATATACTCTCCAACATCCCTACATCTTAGGAAGGACTTGAGTCCACTTGTCCTCTCATGCCTAAATCTTCTCCAGCCATCTGTAGATTCCCTCAGTCAGCAACCCAATCAAGGTGAGATGAGTGACACTTGTCTTCTCCTTCCCCCTTTCTCTCAACCTTCACCTTTGCTCACAGCCATCCAAATCTGTAGATCTGATCATGACCGTTGATCTAAGCCACATCATATCATCCTCTCAAGGTCTATAAAATCAAGAGCTTTAGTTGAGAGAGAGTGAGACTTCAAGTGCATTTTCAAGCAAATCATTTGTAAAACTTATGCATTCATGAGTTTTAATCTTGAAGCGAAATAGCACAATCATTTAGCATAATCATTTTATCATAATCATGTAGTATTGCATATCATAGTATCCGTTAACTATCAGTTATCAATCCATTCTTCATATGCCATCTTGGAAGCTATCAGTGTATTCTCTGAGAGCACACCATCTGCAACTTGGAACAGTGGAGTTAGGACACAATGAGACATAAAACATGAAGGTAATATTAGTATTTTTATTTCATATGTATTTCATGTAGTTTCATTGGTTGAGTTTGGATTTCCTGTAGCATTTCCATTGGTATTTTATGAAACTAACTTGTTGCAGCCAACATTCTAAGGATGAAATTCAAGTCGATCAAACTTAAGGGTCAAAACATCAGTATTAAAATAATTATTGAAGTAGATTTGCCTCTTAACCATCACGTATTTTCAAACTAGCTCAACAACTGGGTCACTAATCCAACAGGTTATTCCCAAGAGGTTTCTATAAGCATAAACATTCAACAAGCTATTGATTCAAACATCTTAAGTGCAAAAAAATCAACATCATTGTCAAGTCTCTCATCAGGATAATCAAATCCTCTATCACAAAGCTTGATCAATCTATACTAGGTTCATAATCTTGGATATATCTTTCCTATTTTGAACCTAGGTTATATCAAAATCAGAATTGCACCAACATTGGAATCAAACAAACTTGTAAATTGTCAGATGCTTATATGAATTTTAAGTATCACCTTAAGAAAATAAAACCCAGTTATAAAGCTACTCAGAAAAGAATAAGATTTTTGTATATCAATCGCAAGATCTTATTAAAACATAGGATATTCCTACACTATTTTCGTCACTACTTATGTGGCTGCAGTACAGAGTTTGATGAAGAATTTTCGCAAGGATGTGCTTTTCAACAAAGAGACGCTTTATCACAATGAACAAACAACAGTGGTAAAATCAACAAAGCATATCTTCCTAAACCAATAATCACCTATTGACTTTGTCCTTTGGAAATTTCAATTTTTTTGAAATTATCACATGCCAGTTTGGACTAGAGCTCAATACAAACAACTAAGAAAACAACAAATGGAGGAAGAAGATAATCCTATATTCCAAACTTTTGGGTTTACCGTTGTTGACGAAGAAGCAGTCAATAGCACCATTAGAGACCTTGAGCAAGATTTCAAATTTGATAGGCTAATGGAAAAATTATTGGCAAAGCAAAAAGAGAAATATCTCTTGATGTTGGCAAAATCTGGAGCTAAACTACCACAAGACTTTAACATAGAAATATTGAAACAAGATGTGGAGGCAAGTAACACCCAAAACACAGATGATCCAAACAACGAGTATTTGAATAAATAAAGTCATGAAGAAACAAGGAAAGAAAGGGATGACACAAGAAAAGAGCGTAGTGATAAAAGAACTCATGAAGAAACAAGGAGAAACTATGTGGATAATCCATTGTTAAACCTTATTGAACAAATACAAACTCTACAACAACAGATACAAGACATGCAAAATGGAACAAGCTTCAAGAAGTATTCATTAGAAGATATATGCCCATATCCTTTCGATAAGAATTTGAATGTGCTACCATTTCCGCAACATTGCGAGATTCCTAAATATGACAAATACGATGGAAAATCCGATCCTCAGGATCACATTAAGGAATTTTGTACTATAAGCATGGAATTTGCTCATGATGAAACTTACCCTATGCATATTTTTCCTAGGAGTTTAAATGGACAATCAATGTAGTGGTTTTCAAGATTACCATCTGGAATCAAATCTTTTGAAGAACTTGTGAATAGATTTATTTCACAATACTCCTACAATATAAGGAATGAGATAACAATGTTGGATCTATGCAATGTTAAAAAAAAGAATGACAAATATTTTATGATCTTCTTACAACGATGGAAACACATGTTTAATAGGTATCCCCAAGATGTATCTGATCAAGAAAAAATGGACATATTCATTGATAATCTTATCAGTGAAATGAGTTATCGACTAAGAATGCAATGTCCTTCCTCTTTTGCCAAAATGATCGAGAATGGTCTGAAAATAGAGAACGCGATGGTAAAGAAAGGAGAACTAAAACTTTACAATAATTCCTACAACAACAACAACAATGACAAAATCAAGTTCTGGTCAAAGAATAGGAATGTTAGTAATGGAGGAAATGACGATAATAGTGCTACAAAACAACAACAACCAATCTTTAATATATCAAGTCAAATCCCAAGCAATAACAATCTAGAAAATAATAAAGCCAAGTCCTTCTCCAATCCTCAGAGGAAATTCACAAACATTGGAGAACCTTTTGAATCAGCTCTAAAAACTCTGCTTGCCAACAAATTGATTGTTTTACCAGAAGAAAGAAGTTATGAACCACCAGTCAAGCCAAATTGGTGGAATGATAGTCATTTTTGCAATTACCATCAGAATAAAGGACACCAAACAAATGATTGTCAGAGATTGAAACACCTCATCCAAGATCTAATCGATGATGGAACCATCACAGTGGATAGCCATAAGACAAATGAATCACACCTAGCTTTCAAAACTCCACTTCTGAATTATGACAAAGGTGAACCATCCCAATTAAAAGATGACAAAGGAAAAGCCAAAGCGAATTACACTTATACATATGATGATGTGGTAAATGTTATCATTGTTAAAGATAATCCATCTTCAGATCCAATCAATGTTATTATGAGAAGCAAAGCAAAGGTTACCTTTCTAGGTATAACAAAAGACCCAACATCCACTTCACAACAATACAATTTAGTAGAGAAATTACAAAGAATACCTGCTCAAATATCAATTCTGGAACTTCTCAAGGTTTCACCTATGCATAAGGAAATTTTGGAGAAAGCTTCAGTAGAAACAATAGTTTCAAAAGATTTGGATATAGATCAGTTCCAAAACATGATAGGACACCTTATAGCTCCTCATTTCTTATCATTTCCTGAAAATGATGATGCATCCTTGCAACATCCTCAGAATGCTCCCTTACATGTTGAAGTTACCATCAATAAAACTCGTGTCAAATTTATACTCATAGATGCAGGAGCCGGCTTAAACATTTGTGCATTAAGTTTGATAAAAGCTTTGGGATATTCAAAAAATGCAGTAGACCCGAAAAAGAAAATAACCATCAAGGCTTATGGTGAAGCAGAACGTTCTTTTAAAGGAACTGTTGTGCTACCAATAAAAATAGAACCTATGGAAAGGAATACATTGTGTCAGGTTTTAGATTTTAACTTCTCTTATAACTTTCTTCTAGGAAGACCATGGATTCACAAGATGCAAGTAGTTCCTTCTACATATCATTAATGTGTAAAATTTCCCCATGAAGGACAAGAGATCACTGTAATTGCAGATTCTAGTCAATATTGCAATAATTTGAAGCCAACACAAGATACAAGAGTTCCACATAATAGAGAATCAGTATATCCTACTAAAGAAATTCAAGAAAAGTTATGGGAAACTTTTGAGGAAAAGCTCAAATTAAATGATGAAGGAATGGAAAAATATTCTTTGCATAATTTTCCACTTTCCCCTAAGTCATATGGAAAGCCTACAGATATTCAATCAAAGACATCAGAAAGATCAAAACATAATATTTAAAGGAATATTTGTTAGTGTTGGAACTCTTGAAGAAGAAAATGAAGACAAAGACATTATTGGTTGGTTGTATAGAGATGAAGATAAAACTATAGCAATTGCAGCAGAAGTCAATATTCCCATAAAACAATATGGCAAATGTTATGAAATCATGCAAAAAATGGGATATGAAGGAAAAGGACCAATTGGTAAGTGACATCTAGGTATTTTAGTGTTAGGGTTTCAAGTAGATCCGAAGCAAATATGAACTAATAGTTATATGCAGATTTAAATACAAAAATAAAGAAATAAAACAGGACATAGATAACACAAAGATTTAACGTGGTTCACCCAGAATGGGTTACGTCCACTATACACAGTCGTCCAATCTTTCTTATTATCCAACAAAAATAGTACCTCAACCTTACAATGCCTTAAGCATCCCAGCCGCTTATAACATGCGTTTTTAGGGCAACAAACAAAGTCGGCCTTTTTAGGGTTTTATTACAATGTCGGTTTTCATCAATGAAAAATGGCAATTTTTTTTTTTCTCGGGGGTTCCCACCCTTGAACCCCCACTTTTCTCAGGGGCTGCTACCCCCGAACCCTTGCTTGGGGCCCGACCCGGCCCTGGACCCCGGCGAAGATATGTGCTGAGTGTACAGTACTTTGCTGATCAGTCACCACATTTCAATAATCTCCCACTTGGAGACTGATCAGGCTCCACACCGAACAATCTCCCACTTGGAGACTGATACTACACGACACCACTGTACATGTAGCATCCACTAGATAAAACACTAGGACTCAACTGGTATAAATTCCACAACTATCAATCAAGAAGACCAATAGAAAATGATGAAGAAATCAGCTTCTCCTGTGGAAATGCCTTCATGAACATATCGACAGGATTCTCACTTGTGTGAATCTTCTTGAGTTGTAACTGACCCTCCTCCAAAACAGTCCGAATGAAGTGGTACCTGAGCTGAATGTGCTTTGTCCTTGAATGAAAAGCAGAGTTCTTCGCAAGATGAATGGCACTCTAACTATCAGTATACAATGGGCTATCCTCTTGTGTCTGACCCAATTCCTCCAGAAAACATTGCAACGAAATCATCTCCTTGCTGGCTTTTGTAGCAGCAACATACTCAGCTTCAGTGGTTGAAAGTGCAACAACCTTTTGTAGCTTAGAAATCCAACTAACTACAGTTCCCCCTATAGTAAAAACATACCCTATAGTACTCCTTCGTGAATCAATATCACCCACCAGATCAGAGTCAACAAATCCACTCAGAGCAGCATTAGATCCTTTGAAACATAATGCCTTCATAGTAGTTCCTTTCAAATACCGAAGAATCCATTTCACAGCATTCCAATGTTCCATACCCGGATTACTCATAAACCTGCTCACAACTCACACTGCATGTGCAATATCTGGCCTTGTGCATACCATTGCATACATCGGACTACCAACAGTTGATGAATACGGGATGTTAGACATTTTATTAACCTCTTCCTGTGCCTTTGGGCACATCTCCTTAGTCAATTTGAAATGACTAGCCAAAGGTGTACTAACTGCTTTTGCATCCTGCATGTTAAATCTTTTCAACACCTTCTTTATATACTCACTTTGGGACAAATTCAAGGTTCTATTTTTGCTATCCCGTATAATCCTCATACCGAGAATTTGCTTAGCTGCACCCAAATCCTTCATAGCAAATGACCTGGCTAATTTCTGTTTAAGATCATTTATATGTTGCATGTTAAACCCAACAACAAGCATGTCATCAACATAAAGCAACATGATAATATAACTGCCATTATCAAATCTCTTAAAATATACACAATGATCAGAATGACATCTATGATAACTGTGTTCAGCCATGAAACTATCAAATTTTAAATACCATTGTCAGGGTGCTTGTTTTAGGCCATACAGACGCTTCATAAGAAATACCTTATTCGAAGCCGAGGGTTTCTCATACAACTTAGCCAATGTTGCCATCAAATCTATAGCCATTTTTTCTTCTGTTATATTGAATGCTACAGACAGTGCAAGGCACAATCGAATGGATCCCAATGCCTTTCTATCTAAAATGTCCCACTCTTCATCTGACATTGTGGTCGCTTTCTTTGCCTTTCCTTCCAATGGTCCCCACAAATCCTTTTGATATAGGTAATCCTCCATCTGCATTTTCCAGAACTGATAATTCTGGCTGTTAAACTTTTCGACTTTGAATTTGGAATCCTCCATTGCTCCCACTCAAATCTGAAAGTCCTGCCAATTTACAGAAAACCTGGCTCTAATACCAATTGTTAGGGTTTCAACCAGATCCAAAGCAAATACGAACTAACAATTATATGCAGATTTAAATACAAAAATAAAGAAATAAAACAGGACACAGATAACACAGAGATTTAACGTGGTTCACCTAGAATGGGTTACGTCCACTATACACAGTCGTCCAATCTTTCTTATTATCTAGCAAAAATAGTACCTCAACCTTACAATGCCTTAAGCATCCCAGCTGCTTATAACATGCGTTTTTAGGGCAACAAACAAAGTCGGCCTTTTTAGGGTTTTATTACAATGTCGCTTTTCATCAACGAAAAATGGCAAATTTTTTTTTTTCTTGGGGGCTCCCGCCCCTGAACCCCCGCTTTTCTCAGGGGCTACCACCCCCAAACCCCTGCCCAAGGCCCGGCTCGGCCCCGGACCCCGGTGAGGATACGTGCTCAGTGTACAGTACTTTATTGATCAGTCACCACATTTCAACATTCATAACCTATTTGTCCACACTCGCAATCCAAAGAAGATAAATCCGGGCTTGGATATCTAAAATCCAATCAAAAGAAACATAATCATCCACAACAAAAGTAGAAAAAGAAATCAGTCTCTAAAGAAGAAAATTAACAAGAAAAGATACATCAAGCGATAGAAATAGTAACAAATAAACAAAAGGAGCAAGAAGAACATGAAAAGAGAGACAAGGAGATTACCATCAAGGGTAAAGAAAAAGCTTGTCAACAAGTTTTGGAAATACAAAAAAATGCAAAATCTGAACAAGATATTCCAGAAGCAACAAAAATAGAGATTGCAGAAATCAAGGAACTCTTTGCACCATACAACATTCCTGTATGGTATAGTGGAGTAGTCCTAGATCATGATTCAAAGATAGATTCAAATGAGTATGAATGGGGTCTAGATGTCTTATCTACTACGTCAATTAAGGAACACAATGAAGACCAAGCAGCTATCACGAAAGAAGACTTGTCTATTACAAAACAAAAGATGGAGTTAGAAAGAAGGCAAGAAAAACTCAGAATTTAGAGAAAAGAGGCATATGCAAAAAGGAAAGGGAATAAAGACAAATAAGTAATGCCGCAAGAAGTACAAACAAGGACAGATCAAGCATCTGGATATATAATATTTTCATCAAAAGAGGAACAATATGTATCCAGATGTGGCAAAACCATAGAAGAATTAAGAGATAGTCAAGTTGGATTGACTATTAGTCTAGAAGAAGTTGAGTTTGAAAGGAGATAAACTCTAGAAAAAGAATCCTCTTTATCATGTACACAAGTATGTCAACTCCAAAATACAAATGAGGTCAATCAAGAAGGAATTTGCAGTATTAAAGATGTCTGTGTTGATATAATCCATTCATTTAAGGGACAAACGTCAGTTGAAGAACCACTTGAGTGTGAACTACAAAATACTAATACTGATTTTGTTAGAACTAATTGGGAGATGCTTGGGAAAGACAATTCTCAAAAACATTTAATCTATGATAGTACCTATTCTATGCCAAATTATGATCATTATGTCATGAACGTTGAAGCACCTAATGATGATAGTTATTATGATTTACCCCTTCTTCATCCTGAACTAATTGATTGGGATAATTTAGACAACCCTGAACTGAATGTCTTTTCCAATGATCATGACTTAGCTGTCAAACCCATCACACCTAAGATATCTTCCATTACAAAATCAAGTAATGTTTCTCATAGTCAGGAGAATGCCAAACTTTCTAGTTGCAAAAGCGAAATAAAACAAGAAAAGAGACCTATTGTTGAAAACCATTTCTTGGCAACACTAGATCAATCAAAAGAGAAAATAAAGGACATATTTGATGGTGAGAACCTCTTTGAGGCCCCAGAAGATGGAAAGTTTGACATTCTTCCTGCATATTTTCAGGAGAGATCTGCTATCCTGATAGAACCAATAGAAGCAGTAAACATTGATACATCAAAGAATCCTAAAACACTTCATTATGCTACCTCATTATCAGAAGAAGAGAGGAAAGAATACATGGAATTCTTTAAGCAAAGATAGATAAATTTTGCTTGGTCCTATGCAGATATGCCAAGACTTAATCTAGATCTTATCATGCATCATCTTAAAGTGGATTTAAAAGCAAAATCAGTTAAGTAGAAGCTAAGAAAGATGCATCCACACATTGCTCTTCTTGTAAAACTGGGCTGAAGAAACTATTAGAAGTGGGTTTCATAAGACCTGTTGCTTATCCAGAATGGGTTTCAAGTATTGTACTAGTGTCAAAACCAGATAAAAGCATAAGAGTCTATACAAATTTTAGAGATCTAAATAAAGCATGTCCAAAAGATGATTTCCTGCTACCAAACATTGATATAATAGTGGACTTGTCAGCAAGGCATGAGATGTTTTCATTAATGGATGGCTTCTTAGGATATAATCAAATAAGAATCACACCCAAAGATCAAGAAAAGACAGGTTTCACCTATGCATGGGGAACCGTATTGCTTGAATGTTATGCCATTTGGGCTTAAGAATGCAGGAGCAACTTATCAAAGGGCTATGATGACAATTTTCCATGATATGATGCATAGTATGTATAGTGACTCCAATCACAACATGCAAACCCTAAGAAATTTGGTGAGGAAAGAAAACCTTTGCTTGTAGACTCAGGTACACACCCAATAGCTAATCATAATACGGCCGCTGAGTCTCATGCAATAGATTCTCAACGTTGTATTATCTGACTCCAAATGCTAATGGGGGCACAAAATGACAAGTATCTTGGGAGATTTACTATCTCTCTTGCACAAAGATTATCTCGCTTTCGGAGATGAACTGGGTAGCTTCTAATTTTAATTGGAACTAGTAAGGGATCCGTTCGACATGTCGAGGTATAAACTCAATTAAGAGGTCTCCCAGCCTTGAAAACCAAGGTTTAATATACTTGAAGGTATGGAGGAGAGCTATTCTCGAGCACTGTCCTTGACTTGATTTTCATCAAATCACATTTATTTTATAGTGGGTTGGAGTACTTGGAGTCTAGCCATTCCCACTTAGGTCATTCCCCTCACACCGCCCGTAAAAGCTTTAAGAGTTTTTCAACCCCTCGGGAGGGCAGGCTTGTGTAAGATGTACAAATCTCAAACAAAGAAAAAGCCTCAAGGGTATGGATTTTTGATTGTCTAGAAAAAGACAAGAGCATACTCTCCTACCTCTCAAAATCTTCTAAAAACACAAAAGACATATTTGTTCTTTAACTAGATAGCAAGTTGGGTTCCTAAAAAATGAATTTAAAGAATACATGATGTTTAGTCGATTCTCCTTAGGCAACCTGCAAAGACAACAAATCAGTAGTCATATTGTCTTTGTATGATAAGCATATTCTTTGACAAGTGTTCTACAAAAACTGATTAGACTGTGAAAAATTCTTAGATAGACAAATAAAAAGTCAGGGTTAGTCGTCAGAATAAAAAATCATAAAAATTTGCCTCTTTTTTATTTTTAAAAATTTTTACCAGAAAATACAGAGTTGTACGACAGTATGAAAACTCGTACGATACAGGATCCCAATTCATACGAGACAGGATTGCAGTTCGTATGACACCTGCAGTTTGTCGTTTAAGCCTGTGGGAATTGTTGTACGAGATGTACAGACAAAAAATCAAAAAATCTAAAATCTGGAAAATAACAAAAAAATAAGCAGTCAATCATGGAGGCCAAAAAATGTAGTCTTCTACCCCACGGTGGGTGCCAGAGATGTGTGTGTGAAAAAGTGGTCTGTAGTTGCAAGCACAACACTTCAATTAAGTCATTATATGCATGGTTAATAATCAATAATCAATAAGTAAAAAACCATAACATATTGACTAATTGCCTTCTAAAAGATGCGAGTATAAGATTGCTCTCAGATTTTTATAAGTAATACCAGTGACTAGACTACACCAAGACGAAGGATTTAATCTATATGATATTAACTATATGGATGCAAGATGGATGAATAATTCAAGCAATAATGGATGCAAGCAATGATGAGTGAGTAAAATGGATGCAAATAATCTAAAAAGCACAATAATCTTCAATAACTCTAGAGCGAAATTAGCATGATAATAATCTCAAGCGTGTTCTCAAAAATCTCTGGGGTAAATTGGAATGAGAGATGAAGACTGAATTTATAGAGAATCACCAAGAGAAAAGGTCAATTTAGGACTAATTGAAAATAATTGAGAAATCAAGTTCAGTCAATCTTGAGATAGATTCCAATTATAGTTTAATTGAAATGCATTCAAATTAGAAGTCCAAGTTGCATTGGAAATAATAATAAATTAATTCCATGCATTTGTGATAAAAATAGATAATTCTTTTATTTATTCAAGAAAAGAGTCTTTTTCATGCAACCGAACTTCTTTTTCTGAAAAGCTTTGAGTTCCAATTTTAGAGAATAATTCAATAATTCAATTAAATTGCTTTTCTGATTTCAAGTTCTAAATTTAGAAAATGAAATAATAGTTTGATTTCTCTCTCAATTCAATTCTTTTATTTTAATTTCAATTCAACTCTTGTTTTGTAATTAATTCCTCTTTTGTAATAAATTAATTCCTTTTGCATGATTAAATGGCAATTTTATTAATTAATTAAATATGCAATGATATTTAATAAATTAAAATAGGGCAATTGATCAAAATGATATTCTTAGAAATGATTCAATTAATTAAACAAATATTTAATTAATATTGAGTAATTGATTTGCCATGTGATATTTGATGATTAAAGAATTAATAATGTGCTCAAGATTGATTTAATTGCCTTTGGTTAGGACCTTGGTGATGTTGTCAAGATTAGGGGCTCATGGTTTAGATGACCATTTTTAGGGTATTACATTTTCCCCTCTTTGAATTAATGTGTGAGCAACACGTTGCTTCAAAGAATGTGTGATGTCTAGGAGATACCAGTTTTGAACTTGAATCATCATGAACTAGATGAAAAGCAAGGTGTTTAGCTTGATTCGAAGCGACAAAGCTGAATGAAGTCTGAGTAAAGCGATACCATTTCTGAACTTGATTGAACTGAGGAACGATAGAAACAAAAGATACCGAACTTGAACTTGATTGATCAAGAAGCGAATCTTAATGATCTAGAACTTAATTGAACTTAGATGCAGTGAGTGATGATAAAAATCGATCTTGAACTTGAATGATCAAGATACGATGAAGATAAACTATTCAGCTTGATCAAGAAATGAATACTGAACACCTACTTAGATTGAGTGTAATCGAAGATACTCTTTAAACTTTTGATTAAGTCTAAACGAACAATCAGTTTGATTTGAAGTGATGAAACTAATTAACGTTAAGAGATTGATTCAGATGAAGGACAAATATCAGCTTGATTTGAAGAGATGAAACTGATATGCCCCTAGCGATTGATTCAGATTCAGATGATCGAGAGATCTCACCTTGATGTTAAGTGATGAAGCTAAGATGCCCCTTAGCAATAAGAACTGATTTTCTTTAGTTGAAAAGATTTTGCTCGACTTTTGATGAAGATTTGAAAAATTTCTCGACTTGTGAGATGTGAGGTCATAAGGTCATGAGTATGCCCCCTTGGGAACGAAATCGAAAGATAATGAGGGATTGATGAGAGGCAATTGTTGATGATGATAAGTTATTTGAGCACAAATTGATTGTGAGGAATATTTGAAAAAAATCGGCGTTGATTGATGAAAAATGGAGCATAGAGTTGATCGTAAAGTTGATGTGTAGGATTGAAATTGATATTTAGTGTTGAAATTGAGCGCAATTGGAAGAAAAATGAACATTTGATGAAAAGAGCGCTAAGTGGTCAAAATTGTGAAATTGACTAGCAAAATGATCTTGAATTTTGATTTCAATCCCTAAAATGGAATCAGAACAGGCAAATTAGCTAAGGGTACATATTTCATGTCCATCAGAGCAAGTTGAAAAATTAGGTTTTTGGCTATATATGGGACAAAAGTGTCATTTTCAAATCATTTTAACCCTCCAAGTTTGAAAATTCAAAAAGCCTTATGTGAAGAAAATGGTGGTCCCTACTCGTCAACATTGATTCGAGTGTCAGAGACGTCATAATCAACCCCGAAACTATGAGCCAATGGTAAGTGATCGATGTTAAGCCTCTTTATGTTTTCAATTTTCAATTTTTTTGCTCATTTGTCAAGTTTTTCGCATGTGTGGGGTCAGGTTTCATGTTTTATCATGCGAGATAGGATTGTGTCTCGTACAAGTGACTAGTAAAATTTCTTTTGTCATTTAGGTTTATTAGAATTGTTGTTCGAGATGCACCCTCATATCATACGACTGGTCTGTTGAAAGACCATTTTGTCATGCAGAGTCCAATAATTTGTCGTTTGGGATTGTTTTGTCATGCGCCATCTATTCCTGGCTCCTACGAGATTCTGCTTCTCTGTGTTTTGTCATTTGAGAGACAGTGAGCATTTTTTAAGGTGTAAACATGAAATTTTGATTTTGCATTTGATTTAGTTGGATTTGCGTGATGTTTTATTTCTCTTGTAGGCTCATTTGGAATGTTTTTTGATGCTTCATTGTTGGGTTTTTGCAGGTTCGATTACCTCCTAAGCTGTTTAGATGCGTTTATCCTCCTAATATGGCATTAGTTTGACATTTATCTGAGGTTGAGCAGGCTCATATTGACTTGTGTGGCTTGACTCATCTATTGAGATTACTTGATATCCGTGTGAATCACGAAATGCTCACGATATTGGCAGAACGTTTCCAATTAGAGCATAACACGTTTCATCTACCGGTGGGGGAGTTGACTATCACTCTTGAGGATGTATATAGGATCCTCTGTATCCCTTTTGCTGGGGATGAGGTGGATTATGATTCAGGGCACCTTCCAGGATTACAAGCAGTGAGGCATGTGTTCAGTGATCCTGACATTTTGACTCGTTCCATTAGTTGGGACATATTGTTGAGTGGGTATAGTGAGGAGTTTCCTCTGGCATGTGTTCTAGCAGGGTTCATAGGCTATTTTATGATGCCAAACAGAGGGCAACAGGGTTTCGAGTGCGGATGGGGTCAGATTCTAGAGAGATTGATAGAGACCCCTCAGAGACTTGGCTGGGGTTCGTGTTTATTGGCCCACATGTATCGAGAGATGCATGAGATCATGTATAGAGATGGTCAGAGCATGGCCGCTGGTATATATATTTTGCTGGTGTGGGCTTGGGAGCACCTTCCCTTTTGTCGGCCCATAGTAGATGATAGTAGAGAGCTCAGGCAACCGATTATATACAGGTATGCCAAATACATTACGCAGCCCCATCTGGGCAAGACAGATTTTTGGAGATGACAACTAGATGACCTGATAGCCGTTGTATGGAGACTGTACAGAGGTTTCGAGCCTTGGGATGACTGGCGGCTAGTCTGCAGGGACCTTTTTGTCACACGTCCTCTTATTGGGAGATCGCAGACCATTGTGGAGTGGTTCATTGTATCATGGGTGATGAGGTAGTATGGTTGGCCTTAGGGGATCTCACAGGAGTTTACAATGTATGCACGTTACGAAGATGAGGAGAGATAGGGATGGTCTCCATGGTTGTGCTATGCTTTGGCAATGCAGGAGCTGACTGGTTTACATCGCCTAAGGTGGGATTATATGGATGATGTGGCGGATGCGGGGGTATTGCCCCAATATAGAGATTGGTTTCAGAAGCATCCGTTCCCTCGAATCACAGATCCAGCAGAACAGGCTCCTCATATTGAGGATGTTGAGAATGATGCCCCCGCACTGGCACAGGGACAGAGCCATAGGAAGGGACAGGCATAGAGAGCTGAGGATCCATGATGGAGTGGTGGTGATCCTGGTGCTAGCACCAGTAGGGTGCCAGCTAATGTTGGACAATAGAGGGGTGAGGGTGGATCCCTAGGGCATGTAGGAGTGAGATTGGGTGGGACTAAGGAGGAGTGAACAACTCCAAGATAGGTTCGACAGTGACGGGATGAGTAGGGTGGAGCTACAGGTGGAGATGGGGGTGGGGAGCCTGTGAGAGAGCAGGGGACTGATGCAGGGCAGTTGATGAGAGCACGTATTGTAGAGCTACAGTCACAGTTGATAGTAGCTCAGACTTAGCTAGAGGAGCGAGACTGGGAGCTTGCTGAGGTGAGGGCAGAGCGTGATCGCATAATTGAGAGTAGAGTTGAGAGCAGAGATAGAGGCTTTACGAAAGGAGGTACTTCTCCAGATTAGCAGGGCAGCCTACTACGTGGCAGCATATAGTGTCGCAGTTCCTGTTGTGCAGCAGGTGATACCCTACTCACAATATATGGCATGATCAGAGGGAGCTCGGGCACCTCATTAGGATCCTGAGCATCAGGCTCCTCCTCCTCCACCAGGTGATGAGGGAGAGGGTGCTAGCTAGATTATTTCTTTTTGTAGCTTGGATATTTTTTGTAGACACACCCATTTTTTTGTAGCCTATATGATTCTTGCTCCGATGGGAGTTTTTATATGTCATTTGACATCATTTTGTACCTTTAGACTTGAAATGATATATATATACAAGATCCGATTTGACTTCATTGTACTTGTGTTGATTCATTTTTGAGATATCTTTTATATGCTTTATTCTATATGTATTCATTTCTTTTCAATATGAATGTATGTAATGCAAATGATTATGGATGTCTATTTTTGTTTCTTTCCATATGCAAATGAATGAATGTGCAATGAGTAATATGAGAAATGCAAGGTTTTCATTTTGCTATGCAATAAGATGAATGCAAATGAATAAATAATGAAATGTATGAATCTACATTAAATGTTATGTATGCAGCTAACATCTCAAAACACAAGTACTCGATCAAAGAAATGATGATAAATAGACCACTTAGCGTAAGAAAATGATGATGCTTTCAGCTCTCATTCAGAAGATAAAGAGATTATTATCATATCGAAATCACTCTAAATTCATAAAAATGTAGAATGATATGAAAAATGCATCCTAAACCTACTCACTGGATTTAAAATACTTAAGATTCATCACTGAGCATAATGAACACAACAGGCAGGTTAGAGTTCCTTTCTTTTTCAATGTGCAATATTAATTATCTTGTCCGCAATGACCCTTTTTTCGTTCATAACCTTGGATAGATTTCGCAGGGACCCAAATTGTATCATAAAGAAATTTGCTCAAAACAAACAAATAAATGATATGGACCTCCCTATAGCATACAAATAAGCGAAGTCAAGGTATGTGAGGCAATTTCACCTTGTTGTGAAGGCTCTTATCATAGACACCCAGCTAATTTATATGTTTTCAGATCATTGGGATCATTCCTACAAGCAGAAAACAAAGAAAATATTATGCCCCCAATCCTTGCTCCTCTTAGTCACAATAGACTTCCTCGAGTTACTCAGAGGGATAATAATCGAAAACCAATATAAAAGACAACACACAAAGAAAATTTTCATTCATAGCTCAAACTGTTTAGTGATTGTTTTCCGTTATGTTGTTTTGCTTGTTTACTCAGTGATAAAAACACTTTGGTAGTTAGGAGATAGGTGATTGACTCAGAGTGGATGACCAAGTTTCACTGATGGAAAGATGACTTGTTTGACACTTCTTAGGATATGTAAATTGCCTTGCCGAGTAACCTAAGACTAGGATGCTGATCAGTTTCAAGTCATGAGGGTTCCAACGAACCAGGATGTCAAGAAAGTGACCAAAAAATATGTACAAGCAAAAGCAAAAGATGCATGAAAGCGGGAAATGCCAATGTTGCATTGATAGATGGAGCGCTTGAGTACAAGAGGCGCCTGTTTGCCAGGTTTTCACCTGCTTGGCAGAGATTCATTTTTATTTTTTTTCCCAAGGTGCCTGTTTACCAGGTTTTCACCAGGGCATTTTCTTTCTTTTTATTTTTTTTTCTTTTGATGATTTTTCTTTTTTTTTGTATTTTTTGTATTTTTTTCAGGACTTTTTCCAGCTGTACAAGTTGGTGGCACAAAGAATGCTAACTGAAGAATTTCTTCAAGTGGATGGTGTTAATATGTTCACGGAGCTATTCTCCTTTCAAGTTTGAGAGTTGATAGGCACTAGAGCCGAATACTGTAGTAACAATGTAGGGACCCAGCCAGTTAGGTTCAAACTTCCCTTTATTGTCACGAAACTGTTGATTTTTTGGATATCCTCTCAGAACTAGGTCACCAACCTGAAATTCTCTTTGTCAAACTTTCTTGTTATATCCTCTAGACATTCTATTCTGATACACTTTGAGATGATCAAACACCACTTGCCGACTCTCATCCAGTAATTCGAGTTCTTGCAATCTAGATATTCTATGATGTTCATTAGTAACAAGACCTTGCAAAGAAACTCTTAGAGATGGAATTTCTACTTCAATAGGTAATATTGCTTTGGACCCATACATCAAAGAGAAAGGTGTATCCCCAGTAGGTGTTCTGATACTTGTTCTGTAAGCCCATTGTGTAGGATTGAGCTACAGATGCCAATCCTTCTCAGATTTGTTCACTGTTCTGTACAAGATAGTCAGTAGGTTTTTGTTAGACACCTCAGCTTGTCCATTACCTTGAGGGTAATATATCGATGACCAGTGTTGCTTTATTTTGAATTTCTGACAAAGTTCATCCAGATCTTTATTCTTAACTATCCGCCATTATCAGTCATGATGGACGAAAGTATCCCATAC
The DNA here is from genome assembly GCF_030272615.1 of Cryptomeria japonica. Lineage (NCBI taxonomy): Eukaryota > Viridiplantae > Streptophyta > Pinopsida > Cupressales > Cupressaceae > Cryptomeria > Cryptomeria japonica. The sequence continues at coordinate 431,608,931 of NC_081408.1, read as the reverse complement.
CTGCAGATGATATAGTTCAGGATGAACAAGGCGACCTGTTTACCGGTTGCTTTAATGAGTGGAACTACTTCTACCCACTTGGTGAAATACTCAGTGGCAGTTATGATGAATTTATGTCCGTTGGATGAAACAGGATATATCTAACCAATGAGATCAAAGGCCCATTGCTGAAAAGGCCAATGTGTTATAAATGGTATGAGGTCCTTTGCCGGGGCATGTATGAGATTTCCATGAAGCTGACATTTCTCACAAGTCTTAGCAAATTTTATGGCATCTTTTTCCATTTTTGGCCAGTAGTAGCCAACCTATAATAGTTTTTGAGCTAAAGTAAGACCATTCGAATGAGATCCACAAATACCTTCATGAACTTCTGATAATGCACGTTTAGATTCTTCAGTTTCTAGACATATAAGCAATGTACCATCCAAACCTTGTCTAAATAAATCGTTAGCTATGATAACATACTGTGAAGCATTTTGAGTGAGGTTTCTTTTCTCATTTCGGGTAAGATTTCCTAGGATAATTTGGTCGCATAGATAGGAATAGATGTGGCTGTACTGGGATGAGTGATGTCCAATAATAGAACAAACTATTTGGGTCTCAAGAGAATCATAAGTGGGGTAATATAACTCTTCCACTAGGAAATCAAAGCAAAAATTGGACTCCTGTAACTCAGGTATAGATGCTAAGGTAGCCATAGCATCTGTTGCTCTGTTTGCGGATCTAGGAATCTGTTGGAATGATACAAAAGCAAAATACTTCTTAAGATCATCAACCATCCTCTTCTAAGGCATCAATTTCTCATCTCGAGTCTAATATGTATCATTGATTTGATTAACCACCAGCTGAGAATCTCCATAGATATACAATTCTACAACCTTCCATTCAATAGCTAGTTTTATCCCATTCACCAAAGCTTCATATTCTGCAATGTTGTTTGTGCAAGGGAATAGAATCTTATAATACTTTAGGATTGAATACTTTTGAGGAGTAATGAATAATATGCCAGCACATGAACCATTTTGGATAAAGGACCCATCAAAGAACATTTTCCAACGTTGTTGAGTAAGGTGCATTATAGATTCATCTGGAAACGCTATGTGTAGCAGTTGAGTGTCCTCAAGCAGAGCTTCAACAAGTTGATCAGCAATTACCTGTCCTTTTATGGCTTTGCGTTCCACATATTCAATGTCAAACTCTCTAAAGATCATGACCCATTTCGCTAATCTTCCTGTAAGTGTTGCCTTATTGAGAAGATATTTGAGTGGATCAATTTTGGCCACTAGCTTGACTGAATGTGCTAGCATGTAGTGTCTCAATTTTTGTGATGCAAAGACTAACGCCAAGCATGCTTTTTCTATTATAGTGTAGTTCATTTCATAAGACACCAATGTCCTGCTGATGTAATAAATAGCTCATTCCTTTTTGTTGTCATCCTGTTGCACCAGAAGTGCCCCCACTGATGAATCAATTGTTGATATATATAAGATTAGTGGTTTACCCTGAATCGGTGGCATCAATATTGGTGGATTTGATAGGTACTCTTTTATCTGCTGAAGATGTTGTTCGCACTGCTAATCCCAATTGTATATTACTCCTTTTCTCAATACCTTTGTGAAAGGTTGAGCTTTGTTTGCTAGCTGAGAAATGAATCGTCTAATGGATTGGAGACATCCCTGTAGACTTCTCATTTGACTGATGTTCTTCGAAGGCGGCATTTCCATTATGGCTTGAACCTTCTCAGAATCAACCTCAATTCCCTTCTTTGAAATGATATAGCCAATTAGTTTACCAGATGTCACTCCAGATGCACACTTCTTTGGATTTAACCAGAGTTTGAACTTTTCCATTCTATCGAGTATAGGACCTAGCTCTTGAATATGCGTTGATCTTTTCATAGTCTTCACTAAGGTTTCATCAACGTAATCTTCCATATTCTTATGCATCATGTCATGAAAAATAGTTGTAACTGCTCTTTGATAGGTTGCTCATGCGTTCTTTAGCCCAAATGGCATGACGTTCCAGCAAAAGGTTCCCCATGCACAGGTGAAAGCTGTCTTTTCTTGATCTCCAGGAGCTATTTTCATTTGATTGTATCTGAAGAATCTGTCCATTAGTGAGTATATTTCATACCCAGCAGTCATGTCGACTATCATATCAATATTTGGTAATGGAAAGTCATCCTTCAGACAGGCTTTGTTAAGATCTCTGAAGTCAGTACAAACTCTGATAGACTTGTCTTCCTTTGAAACATGTACTATGTTTGAAATCCATTCGGCATAATCTATAGCTTTGATGAATCCAGCTTTGTGCAGTTTTTCTAGTTCAACCTTGACTAATAGTGCTACATGCGGGTGCATCTTACAGAGTTTTTGCTTAACTAGTTTTACTCCTGGTGTAATTGAAAGATGGTGCATAATGAGATCAGTATCCAAGCCTAGCATATCAGAGTACGTCCATGCAAAGTTTATTTTCTTTTCTAAGAATAGCTGAGTGAACTCCTTCAAATCTTCTGCTGATAGTGATTGAGCTACATGAATGATGTGTGGTGTCTCTTGATCCCCAATCTTCACTGGCTGAGTTGGCTTGATCAATATGGAGGACCTTTCCTGAAAATGACTTGGCAGTATATCAAGTATCTCACCTTCAGGCACCTCAGAGAGGTCTTCACCTTTAGGTACGTCCTTTATTTTCTCTTTTTTAGATTCTGACACCGCCACAATGTGGTTTTCGCCATCAAATATTTTATTTTTATTTTTCTTGTTTTTGTGACTAAGATACTTGATATCTGCTTCAGTCATGTTTTCACTCTGTTCATTGGTGGAAGAGTCTATAGGTTCGACTGCATTGAGATAATAGGCTAATGTATAGTCATTGGCAAAAGTATGTATATTCATGGGCTGGTTTTGTAAAGTACAGTCAATCAATTCAGGATGTACTAAGGATAAATCTTGGATAGGTTCAAGAGCGTTCACGGTATTGTTATCACAGTGGCGGATTGAAAAGTCGAGTTCCAGAATAATACCTTGCATAAGTGTATCAAGACCAGGAAGAGTCAGATCATGATTATTAAAGTTCACGTTAATATTTAGTTGATCTAATCTGATAGACATACTTGTAACATCGTTCACTATGCCAGACTGGATGTCATATCGTGGTTTAACAACAATAAGATCAGTAGATAGATTTTCATTGTTTATATCAACTGATTTAGAATTTGAGGCTAAGTAGATATCGTCTTGAATAAGACCGTCATTAGAGTCATTAGAGTCATCAGATGAAGTTTCTGAGTCTTCTTCAGGTGAATTAGTAAGCATATGTATGGTATCAATACCAACATATTTAATGTTGCAAGTTCCTTCATGTTTTGGTTCATTTGTCACTTGTATCTGACATACCTGTTGACATGATCTTGATGTTTCTGTAATTTGCTGTCGTCTACTGCATTCAACCTCTTCTGAACTGATAACTGGTTCCTGTTCTGTAGCTTCCAACTCTTCTTGTGTAGTGCTATACCTAATTTGTTCTATTTTAGGATGAGGGCACATAGATGAGAAGCTTTCTGGTAATCTCCCTTCTTTCAGTCCTTGTTCATAATTTGCTTGTCTCTTTTGTCTAATTTCCTATATTTCTTTCTCTAGTTTTATGCGCATCAGCTCTTGAGTATTATCTATGATACTGCTAGACTCTTCTAGAGTTTCTGCAGTGGATGTGTCTAAGAGGTGGTCAGGACCCCATTCATACTCATTTGAGTCAGTCTCTGAATCATCTACTTGCTGCCTGCTAGTATATGTGACTGGAACTTTTAGTGGTGAAAACAATTCTCTAATTCTTACTACTTTATCTCTTATATCCTCAGGGACCTCAACTTCCTGTATTATTGTAGCTAATACCATCGAAGCTTGAGCACTAACTGTTTCTTCTTTCTTGACTGCTGATTCCTCTTTCTCTTTTCTACACTCTGCGTTTGTTTGTTGAGTGTCTACTTCCTGTAATGTTAAAGGTGATATTCTTTTCTTCCACTTAGACTTAGAAACATGTTTTTAGTCTGATGTCTTTTTCGGATCGTAACCTAGTCCAGCCTTATCATTTGTGGATTTGGTTTGTAGCTGAATTGGTTCAGTAATACCTTCCTTTTGTTTTCCCAAAGGACCAATACTTGAGTACCCCATTCATTGGATCATTTTGTATCCAGGACCATATTGGTTTGAGGAAATCTCACAATGTCGTACCTCCTCATTTTGACTATCTTCCTTAAAGAGCTAGTTAAGAACATCATCTTCTTCTATTTCATCTGCCAAGGAGGTAGAAGACTGTACAAAGAGACCATCATATTTGGTATTAGGAGCTGAAGTTTGTGTTGTCATAGCCTCTGATGGCTTGCCCAATTGTTTTGGTGATGGAGGGAGAGAAACTAATGAAAGTACCGGTTCTATCTTGTAGCCATCCATGTCGGTACTTGTAATCTTCAATCTATTTTCTAAGTTTTTCATTAGTGCTTCTGGATCTGCATTTGGAGAGGCTGCCCTATTATGAGGCACAAAAGTATCTGCACCTTTTGTCAATGCATTACAGATGACATTTGTATCAGTAGGAATACTGACTTCAGCTCCATTATAAGGAAATTTTAAGTATTGATGGTATGTTGATGGTACTGCCTTCATTTCATGAATCCACAGCTTGCCCAGTAATATATTATATGACAATGGAATATCAAGAAATTGGAAAAGAACATATCGGTCCCACTTTGATTGGTAATGACACGAGACCTTTAGAATTTCTTTCTTCTTCATCATAGGCTTTAATTTTTATTTTCTTGCCAGGATCAATGACATTTTTAGAGAATCCTAGTTGTGTAAGAAGACTGTAAGTACAAATATTCAACCCCATGCCTCCATCTATCAAAACAATTTTGACTCTGTGTTTGTGGATCATGGCTTCAATATGCAATGGCTGGTTATGTGGATGATATAGTGAGTTGTCATCTTCTTTCGAGAAGGTTAGATAGTGAGGTGAAGTCAGATGACCCACCATAGACTGAAACCGATCAATGTCTAAATCTTTTGGAATGTTGGTGGTGAGCAATGCTTTGTCTAGGATCTCTTTGTGAGCAGATGAGAGTTTTAGCAATTCAAAGATTGAGATTTGAGCATTTGTCCTTTTCAACTATTCAACGACACTATATCCAGAAGATGATGATGAAGTTAACCTTTTAAATTTGTCCAAGGTTGATTCTTTTTGTTTGTTTGGAAAGGCTGGTGGGTTTGATGTTGCTTGAGCCAGGTCATAAGAACTAGCTCCTTGGAGGGTGACTTTCTTCTGAGAATGGGTGAGAGCTCTTGCATATCGTGATTCATTTGGTTTATCTTGAACTATAATCACATTGCAATATTCTGAGTGGGAAGGCTCAATCATGTTGATAACGTTGTCCTAACTGGCATAAGTATAATTTACCTTGGCACATCCTTTGGTCTTTGAAGAATCACCTTGTTCGTAAATAGGCAAAGGGTCCTTAAATGCTTTATGATCAGCATTGGTCAGGTGATTCCCAACAATGACTTTACCAGCATATATGAGATCTTGAATCTCATGTTTTAGCTTCATACAATTGTTTATGTTATGACCTTTATTCCGATGGAAGTCACAATATTCATTTTCTCTCCACCATCTCGGTTTGACTTCTAGCTCATATGGTCTGGAGTTATTTGTTAGCATTATCAAGTTGTTTGCCAACAAAGTTTTGAAAGTGGATTCATATGATTCTTTGAGAGGAGTAAAATCATGCTTAGGTTTGGAAAGCCAAGGCTTTTCTTTGAACCATTCCTTTGTTTTCTTTGGCGGATTTTCTGTTGCAACCTCAACAGCTTTAAGTGCTTGTATACCACTAGCCAAGTTGAATATTGTGGATTTTGAGTTGGTTTTGATAGTGTCTACTACTCCATCATTAACAACATTCTTGTTATTGTATTTTCCAAACTTCCAATACTTTTTCTTCTCTTTAGAGCTAGATCCTTGTTGTGTTTCTTTCCAAGGTGTGATATCCCCGTTCTTTATGAGCACACCTTCCATTCGAATGGCATTATCTACCATTTTGTTAAATGATGGGTGTACTTGCATTTGTATACTATATTTCAATTTGGGGACCAAGTTATTGACAAATATATCCATTTTCTCAGAGTTTGGGATAGGTCGTGGATACCTAGAGAACATCTTTCTCAAGCGTTGGAGGAAAGTAAGAAGAGGTTCCCCTATTTTCTATTGAGTATTACAAAGATCGATCATAGTCACAGGATGTCAAATGTTGTATGAATATTGTTGTAAGAATAGTTGGATTAGTTCTTCAAATGTTTTTATTCCTCTTGGTAGACTTGAGAACCATTCCATTGCTTGACCCCCTAAACTCCTTGGGAAGAGGTGCATGAGGTACGTTTGATCATGCATGAACTCCATATAGGTAGCACAAAATTCCCTAACATGATCCCGAGGATCTGAGGTACCATCATATTTGTCAAATTTTGGGATCTCCACTTGCGAAGGAAATGGAGGCATGTATAAATTCTTGTCAAATGGAAAGGGACATATTGGTTTGGGGACTTGTCCTTATTCTTTAGTTCTGTGACTTCCATCCCTAAGGCTAGTAATTGTTTGTGTACCATGAGTATAGCTGAGTCTTCCTTTTTAGTAATGAGTGTCTGGACATCATATCCAGTAGGAAGTTTGGCACCTTGTTTTGCTAGTTCTAAGAAATAGTCTTCCTTCTCTCAGGTCATGATAGCTTTCATCATTTTTCTAAAGTCTTTGTCCTTTTGACAGTCAAGGATTTCTTTTTCTGGAGGTTCAGTGTCTTCATCAGTCTCACTTGATGATGAAGAATCATTATCATTTTTGGGATTGTTATTATCGTCCTTGTTTCCATCATTGTGTTTCGTCTCGTGCATAGTGGGAGATTCAGGCTCATCAAAAATTGGTCTGCATGATGACGATGGTATGCCAGTGAGTGGATCCTTCATGTAGAATGGATTATCTTGATATTTGAAGGCTTGTTCTTTGCCTTTGGCTTATTTCTTGTGAGAACTTCTGGTTTGTGTAGACATTTTTAGGGATTAGTGTGACCTAAAGTTGTTTCTGATGCAGAGGTCAAGATCAATTTCAGAGCTAGTTGTTTTGTTTTGAGTATTGTTTGGGAGAAACAACTGAGATTGAGTCTTATTTCAGGAATGATCTATCCTATATAAGATGTTTATCTAAGTTGATTCTAAGCATAGTGTAAGATTCAATCTGGTTTCAGGAACGATCTATCCTGTATAAGACGTTATCTAAGTGACTAAAATTTGATAGGTAGTTGATTGAACTAGCTGAAAGATGATTGACCAAATCGTGCAACGCAAATGGCAGAGGTACACTGTCTTGATCTATTTATGCTCAGGAAAATTGATAACTAGTATTATGTTTTCTATAAGATGTTTTTAGGCAAATTTGACTGTTTTGTTCTGACAAAACCAGAGACTCGTACGATAGTATTTTCTGAACCGGACGACAATTTAGCAGTTACAGGACAACAAAAGTTCTATTTTGTACGAGTTGCTGTCTTGTACCATATGACAGATGGGTATGTGCAAGATGACAACAGACTCAAAGCAGTTATGTTTCATATGACATAGGATACAGTACCAAAAGATAGATTAAATTGACTCGTACGACATAGGATCAGGTCTAGGATGAGAAACCAGAAGACTCGTATGAGAAAGAATTAGGTGCAACACGATAAATTATCAGACTCGTACGACTGTTCATAGGATAGAGACTTAAAATCATGAGTTTTTTTGGATTACTGAGTATGACCACTGAGTATGACCAATTCTGAAATGGACTGATTTTTGACTAGGATAGACTTGTTTTGGACAGAATTCCGACTTAGGCTAAACTAGTTTCTGACACGGACAGATTTTCAACTTAGGATGAACAAGTTTCTGACACAGACAGAGTTTCAACTTAAGATGGACAAGTTTCTGACACGGACAAAGTTTTGACTTAGGATGGACTAGTTTCTGACACAGACAGAGTTACGACTTAGGATGGACTAGTTTCTGACATAGACAAAGTTTCAAATTAGGATAAACTAGTTTTTGACATGGATAGAGTTTCGACTTAGGATGAACTAGTTTCTGACACAAATAGAGTTTCAAATCAATGAGTTGTTTCTTGTCTTTTCCAATTTTGGTATTTCAATTTTTGTTTCAGGGATGAAAACGCAGAAAACAAGTAGTATGTATAGTGACTCCAATAACAACATGCAAACCCTAAGGAATTTGGTGAGGAAAGAAAACCTTTGCTTGTAGACTCAGGTACACACCCAATAGCTAATCAGAATATGGCCACTGATTCTTACGCAATGGATTCTCAACGTCGTATTATCCGACTCCAAATGCTAATGGGGGCATGAAATGACAAGTATCTTGGGAGAGTTACTATCTCTCTTACACAAAGATTATCCCACTTTCGGAGATGAACCGGGTAGCTTCTAATTTTAATTGGAACTAGTTAGAGATCTGTTCAGTGCGTCGAGGTATAAACTCAATTAAGAGGTCTCCCAGTCTTGAAAACCAAGGTTTAATATACCCGAAGGTACGGAGGAGAGCTCTTCCCGAGCACTGTCGTTGACTTGATTTTCATCAAATCACGTTTATTTTATAGTGGGTTGGAGTACTTGGCATCTAGTCATTCCCACTTAGGTCATTCCCCTCACACCGGCCATAACAACTTGAAGAGTTTTTCAACCCCTCAGGAGGGTAGGCCTGCTAAAGATGTACAAATGTCAAACAAAGAAAAAGCCTCAAGGGCATGGATTTCTGATTGTCTAGAAAAAGTCAAGAGTATACTCTCCTACCTCTCAGAATATTCTAAAAACACAAAAGATTGATTTGTTCTTTAACCAGATAGCAAGTTAGGTTCCTAAAAAATGAATTTAAAGAATACATGATGTTTAGTCGATTCTCCTTAGGCAACCTGCAAAGACAATGAATCAGTTGTCATATTGTCTTTGTGCGATAAGCATATTCTTTGACAAGTGTTCTGCAAAAACTGATTAGGCTGTGAAAAATTCTGAGATAGACAAATAAACAGTCAGGGTCAGTCGCCAGAATAAAAAATCATAAAAATTTGCCACTTTTTTATTTTTTAAATTTTTAACCAGAAAATACAGAGTCATACGACAGTATGAAAACTCGTACGATACAGGATCTCAATTCGTACGAGATAGGATTCCAGTTCATACAACACCTGCAGTTTGTCATTTAAGCCTGTGGGAATTGTCGTACGAGATGTACAGACGAAAAATTGAAAAATCTAAAATCTAGAAAATAACAAAAAAAATAAGTAGTCAATCTTGGAGGCCAAAAAATGTAGTCTTCTGCCCCACGGTGGGCGCCAGAGATGTGTGTGTGAAAAAGTGGTATGTAGCTACAAGCACAACACTTCAATTAAGTCATTATATGCATGGTTAATAATCAATAATCAATAAGTAAAAAACCACAACAAAGTGACTAATTGCCTTCTAAAAGATGCGAGTATAAGATTGCTCTCAGATTTTTATAAGTAATACCAGTGACTAGACTACACCAAGATGAAGGATTTAATCTATATGATATTAACTATATGGATGCAAGATGGATGAATAATTCAAGCAAATAATCAATTCAAGCAATAATGGATGCAAGCAATGATGAGTGAGTAAAATGGATGCAAATAATCTAAAAAGCACAATAATCTTCAATGACTCCAGAGTGAAATTAGCAAGATAATAATCTCCAAGCGTGTTCTCAAAAATATTAGGGGTAAATTGAAATGAGAGATGAAGACTGAATTTATAGAGAATCACCAAGAGAAAAGCTTAATTGAAATTAATTGAAATTAATTGAGAAATCAGGTTCAGTTAACCTTGAGATAGATTCCAATTATAGTTTAATTGAAATGCATTCAAATTAGAAGTCCAAGTTGCATTGGAAATAATAATAAATTAATTCCATGCATTTGTGATAAAAATAGATAATTCTTTTATTTATTCAAGAAAAGAGTCTTTTCAATGTAACCGAACTTCTTTTTCTGAAAAGCTTTGAGTTCCAATTTTAGAGAATAATTTAATAATTCAATTAAATTGCTTTTTTGATTTCATGTTCAAAATTTAGAAAAAGAAATAATATCTCAAGTTTGATTTCTCTCTCAATTCAATTCTTTTATTTTAATTTCAATTGAACTCTTGTTTTGTAATTAACTCCTCTTTTGTAATAAATTAATTCCTTTTGCATGATTAAATGACAATTTTATTAATTAATTAAATATGCAATGATATTTAATGAATTAAAATAGGATAATTGATCAAAATGGTATTCTTCGAAATGATTCAATTAATTAAATAAATATTTAATTAATATTGAGTAATTGGTTTGCCATGTGATATTCGATGATTAAAGAATTAATAATGTGCTCAAGATTGATTTAATTGCCTTTGGTTAGGACCTTGGTGATGTTGTTGAGATTAGGGGCCCATGGTTTAGATGACCATTTTTAGGGTATTACATTTCAATCAATCAGGAGATTTGTCTCTCAATTTAGCGGATTGATGTATTCCATTCACCCATCTTCTACATAAAAATATTCCATTCAAATGGGATCTAAAATGTGAAGAATATTTTTTGCAAATAAAAGAATATCTTATGAGTCCTCCAGCACTGGTATCACCAACCAAAGGGAAACCATTGTTGCTCTATATCTCAACAACAAATGTATCATTAGGAGCTCTCCTAGCTCAACATGATGAAGAAGGGAAATAAAGAGCAGTATATTATATCAGTAGAACGCTTGTTGGTTATGAATTAAATTATTCCTCAATAGAAAAGACATGTCTAGCAGTTGTATTTGCAACTCAGAAGCTGCGACATTATATGTTGATTCATTCTATAAAACTATTAGCAAAGATAGATCCTCTCAAATATTTGTTGAGCAAGTCAACCTTGATAGGGAGACTAGACAAATGGGTTATGATATTGAGTGAATTTGATATAGAGTATGTTGACAGAAAAGCTATCAAGGGACAAGTCTTCGCTGATCAATTAGCTGATGCACCTTTACAAAATGACATGCCTTTGCACATCGAATTTCCTGATGTAGATATCTTGACAATAAGTACAAATTTTTGAGAATTGTACTTTGATGATTCTTATACACAATATGGATCAGGCGCAGGAATCTTTTTCATCACACCTCAGGGACACACAATTCCAAAATCATATAGACTGTAGTTTCCATGTACCAATAATACTGCAGAGTATGAAGCATCGACTCTTGGGCTTAAAATGGCCATTGAATGGAACATCGAAGAACTACATGTCTATAGTGATTCACAACTTATCATTAACCAAATAAATGATGAATATCAAACTAAGGATGATAAGCTCATGCCATACAAATAGTTGGTAGAGGATTTTAAAGAACACTTTAAAGAAATATCATTCACCCAGATTCCAAGAAATGAGAATAAAGAAGTAGATGCAATGGCTACAATAGCATCTCTCTTGCAAAATAAGGAGAATGAACATCATTACGAATTTCTTGTGGAAGATATCTTAACCCCTACCATTCAATCCCAACATACCTATCAAATTTTCCATATATTAGGAACCAATCAATCCTCATATAGTCAAAATTATCAGTATTTAAAAGAAAATATCCTTCCTCTTGAGTTATACCGCAATCAGAGAAGGAATTTTATCCGTCAATCCTCTCGCTATACTATTATTGCTGATATCCTATATAGGCATGGTCTAGATGGTACTTTGCTGAGATGTCTTGAACAAGAAGAATTTGAGAAAGTTCTTAATGACATTCATGCAGGTATTTGTGGCACACACTCAAGTGGTTTAACATTGGCTAAGAAACTTCTTCATATGGGTTACTATTGGCCTACTATGGAGAGAGATTCATTCACATATGCTAGAAAATAAAAACAATGTCAGATCCATAGGAATCTCATTCATGCACCGACACAAGAGTTATATCTTATGACAAGATCATGGTCATTTTATCAATGGGGCCATGATTTGGTAGGAAATATAAATCCCTCATCTTCTAATGGACATAAGTTTATTCTGATTGCTACTGAATATTTTACTAAATGGATTAAAGCAATGCCTTTAACAATAGTGACAGGAAAATAAATATCATCATTTATTTTGAATTATATAATCTGTTGCTATGGAGTTCCTATGACCATTATCACTGATAATGGAAGACCATTCAAAAATCAAGATGTGAAGGAGCTATGTGAACAATTTCATATCCAACATAGGTTTTCTACTCCATATTATCGACATGAAAATGGTCAAGCTGAGGCATCAAACAAAACTATCTTGAAAATCTTGAAGAAATAGTCAATGAAGCTGGAAAGGACTGACACATTCAGCTAAATCCCGCTCTTTGGGCAAACCGAACTAGCATCCGCACTCCAACGGGGGCAACTCCATATTGTTTGGTCTATGGATTAGAAGCCATATTACCTATAGAACTAGAGATACCTTCTCTATGAGTATCTTTGCAAGGTCTTATACCAATAGAAGAACAACAAGTCTCTCGACTCCAGGAACTTGAATTGATTCAGGAACGTCGCCAAAATGCAACGGATCAATTAAAAGTATATCAACAAAGAATGGCAAGAAGTTATAACCATAGGGTCAAGCCATACATTTTTTTAGATTGGAGATATAGTTCTAAGGCAGAATCCAAGAAATTAGCAAGACTGAGAAAAGAAGAGAAAATTTGAACCAAATTGGCTAGGACCTTTTGTCATAGTAGAAACATATGGATCAAGAGAATACAAGTTATCTACCCCTAAAGGTGATTGGTTTGATGAACCTATCAATTCTATCCATCTGAAGAAATTCTATGCTTGAGATATAAAGTCCTAAAAACAAAATCAATAAAAAGCATATAAAGTCCTGAAGAAATCAATAAACATCTGAAAAGTAGAAAATCCCTAAAAAGAGAGAAAAGTGCAATAAATTTAGATGGTGAAAACCTGGCAAATAGGTGCTATCTACAAAGTAAGTTCCTCCATCTATGAGATTGCTTTGCGCACCAATCCACTCCGTCATATCCAATCTATCACTTCTAGCTTATCGATTCCAGCTTTCACATCCATTGCTCTGAACCATTAGCAGGAAATATGCAGCTTACCAACAATTATCAGTCTTTGACATACTTGTCATAGTCATTGTCCTAAATCTTATCAGAAACAATCAACTTGCATTTGTATCCCTCCATGGTTTGGATCTTGATTAATTCATACATCCATAATAATTTTTTTTTTCCGCTGGGGGCAAAATCCTAATTCCTTTTGCTAAGGTGACCTTTTGAATCTTTGAAAATAAAAAACATTCAGAAAACTTAGAAAAACCAAAAACACCTAGGGTTTTGAAACATATAACGAGCAACAAAGCAACAAAAATCAAGGCATTTCATCAACAATTGAATCATGAAACTCAGAAACCAATGATGAATCAACCGGCAAGTAATAAAGGATTATCAAATATCATTCATCAAGATAATTATATCAGTTAATGACCATAAGAACATGTGAATGACATACAAGATTCAATGTTTATGTATTGATTTTATTGCTAATCATGTACTCTATGTGACTCAAGGATGTCCATGGCTAGAGAAGCTATGATGAGGCCTGATTATTTTTCTTTGATTGTTGTCTGTGGTTTATCTCTTACTATGATATGTACTTGTCTCAGGATATGATAGACAAAAGATCAAGGAGGACGTTCCAAGTCATGCATGAAGGGAGATAATCCTTGTTTGTTCTGCAAGAAATACTCAGGTCAACTTGATCCATTATATCAAGTTGCTTGTATTAACTTGCTATATCAAAATCCATGTAAGAAATACTCAGGTCATCTTGGATCATTATGTCAAGTTTCTTGTATTTTCTTATAACATTTTTAAGCTCAATGATGAAATCAAGCACTGTTACAAGACAACATATGAAGAATATCAATATAATTTTTAGTTAGGTCATTTTAGATTAGCTCATTATTCATCTGCATTATAAGCATTCATTGTCAGTTGCATTATAAGCATATCATTTCATGAACGGATCAACGGTCATAAATCATGATTGAGTATACTTGGACAAACAAAAACAATTTGCATTTGCTCATTTTAGGTGCATTCACCCTTAGAATAATTTCAAATCATTTAGTTGCATTTCATCAATTGCATTAGTTTGCATTTAATTAGGTGCATTTCATTAATCATGTAGTGTATCATCATTATTATTTGCATTATCATTTCATCTCATTTAATTGCATCTTTTCACTTAGACTCATAATCATATAATCGATCAATCATTGCATTTGCATTTTCACATTTTTTTCAAAATTGCATCAAAAATAAAAAACATTCAACTAGCATATTAGCATAATCATTCATTTGCATTTCCATATAGATCATTGCATCATTTAAGTTAGTAATCATTTTCATTTGCATCCAAGGTCATCAAAATAAAAAATCAAAAAACATTTATCATTGCATCATGTAGCTCATTATCATAAAGCAAGGAAAGATAAATCATCATCCATCTAATCACTGAATCTATATAATCAATGCATATAGATCATCTTCATAAAATAAAGTAACATGCATAATATAGATCATCATCATATAAAGTCCATGTCTGTATATATAATCATCATAAAACACTAAAAAGTCCAAGTATACAATGATATCAGATAAACAATACAAGTGCCTCCAAATCAAGTCACGACTGTCCTATACCACTACCACCTAACTCTGTCCATCTCTGTGGCTGTGGTTGCGAAGATCCTCCAGATGCCTGTCTCCCATGATCACCGCTCCTCTTAAGAGGTCCCATGACTCCACCATTGCTAGTATCCATCAACATGGTGGTATGATAACTACCTGCTCTCTAGCTCTCTGTGACTACCTCCTCATATAGTTGTCGCCAATGAAAAGTCTTCTTCTCAGCCTGAACTAGTGCTCTAACAGTGTCAACTGAGAGAGTACCTAATCCAACCTGCTGAATATGATCAAGAAGGCCTTGAGTATCCTGCTGTCTCCTAACAGCTCTATCCCTCTCAACCATGAAAGTCTGTACCTGTGCTCGAAGCTGATCAATCTATTCTCTAAGACTATCAATGGTCTCTTGCTCAGGCATATCATGCTCTGGTGCAACCTTCTCTGGCAAATCTTGATGTGGTGCATGAACCCCAATCCCCTCCTCACCACCTCCTTGTCCACCTACTGGAATCTCAGTCCAAGTAGCTCTTAGAACCCATCATCTAATAAGTGGAACATGATCCTCCAGATCTTCATCCTCTCCACCATGAGCTGCAATAAATTTAGGGTCTCACTGAATCTTACCAAAATCAATGCCTCTCCCGCAACCCCCATCCAGTCTAGTCATCTTGCCTCATCCTGGCAATGGAAACCCTCTTGGTGATCTCATCCCCGCTTTGTTAGTATCCCTCCCAATCCGGCCAACATCTCTCCCACCCATCGGACGTGGCCTCCCAATCCTGCCAACTGGTCCAAACAGTCCAGGGACTCTCAGTTGACCTCCTCTCCATCCAGGTCTCCTACCAACTCCACCTCCATCCCCACCCTCATCTCCATCTCCCCCAGCCTCCTGAGCAGCTTTGAGCTCTCATCTCCATCTCCTAAAAAATGGATCATCTAAATCATCATCCTCATCTCCTGAGATGGGAGGAGGATCTGCTGGATCAGTAATAAAAGGAAATGGATGTGATAGTATATACTGAGCATAATCTGTAGTAACCCCAGGATCAAGAATGTGCAATCTCATATCATGAGCCACTCTCGGAGTAGCAAGAAACTCTGCGTGAGCAATCTCAAATGACAAAGAAGGTCCCCAATCTCGCCTATCTTTATACCGCTGAGCATATATCATCACACTAGTAGGCATAGGCTGGATGATACCAAACTGTCTAAGAATGCGACTAATCAACTGTCACTCAATAATATAAGGAGTCTGACCAATGAGATATCTACTTTGCATAATAAATGGTAATATCCATGCATCATCCATCCATGTCTCACAATCAACATGTGGTCTCCAAGTAATACTATCTAATGAATCAAGCACCCAACGCCATTACTCCATCTTACCCAACTTATGCTGAGTAAGGATACCTACATAAAGATACACATATAGTTGCCTCTCTCCACAAATTCTGTGATGGATAGGCTGAGTAATAGAAATGTGCTCCTAGCACCAGATCTGCAATAGTGTGCATCTTGTAGACAAACTAGCACTCTCATCATACTGTTGGCAAATACACACTCCAATGAGATATTGTAGGTGATTGAAGGTTTTGTCATTGATAGCAACCTTGCAATCATATGTTACCGGCAAGACAATTTACCGACACTAGCAACAATAGACTCTACAACGGCACACAAAACACCGACAGTAAAAGGAAGTATACCGGCACCCAGGCCGACAAGAATTTTGTTTATAATATATTTTGTAATTAATTGTAAAATCATTGTAAGCCGACTTGGCAAGTTGTAAAATGACTCATATATGTATGAGATCATTATAGAACATTTTGAAAGGAAGTAGATAGGTGAAATAAAGCAGACCAAAAATGCGAATTATAGGTTAAGGGTTTATGTATGAAGCAGAGCTAAAACCGGTACTGGATTTGGCATAGTAGATGCTATTTTGAAGCAGCACAAGACATTGGATTTGCATAATCCATTTTGTAAGTCAGTGAGACTTCCCATTTTGTAATTAAGCAGTGAGCTCTAGGCACTTGGCCTTCCTGCATGTGCAGGCCCCTATTGTAAGAGTAATATTCACTTATTGGCCAGTAAGTGAATATTGTGGGTCACAAATCCCACTGAGGTTTTTCCCACACTGGATTCCTCGTTAAACTACTGTGTTATGGTGTGCTTTTCATGTGGTTTCTGTTATCTCTATTTATTGCATTACTTTGTGTTTACCGGTATACAGTATTGATATGCTTTACATATTTGAAATCAAGAAAATTATATAACCGATTAGATACTGATTCACCCCCCCCCCCCCTCTCAGTATCTTTGGGAATCCTAACAATTGGTATCAGAGCCTAGTCCTCTATTTTCAAAAGCCTCATAGCTTGAGGAAGATCTTGACACCGATAGAGATGGAAAAATTGATGAAGCAATTAGAAGCAACTCTCTCAGACTATGATACAGAAAAGTTGAAAAATATCAAACTTGAAGATGATCTAAAAGCTGCACAGGATATTATTCAAGCACTTCAAGAAAATCTTACCATTGCAAGAAACAAGAGAAGAGAACTTTGTGAAAAGATGCAAAATGAGAATGATGAAAAGGAAACTCTTAGTGATCTGGCGAATAAGATGAAACAAAAAAACATGGCAACAAAGAATGAGATGTAGGATATGACTATGAGATTTTGTAAAGAAATTGAAGATAGGAAGAAAAATGAAGAAGATCTGACCAGAAGACTGAATGATGCTACCAATGAAAACACAAAGACTTAGTTATGAAAATGATATGTTGAAGACAGATTTGATGCACACACAAAATGACTCAAATGAACTTATGAGACAGAAAGAAATCTTAGAAGGAGAACTGGCTACTACAAATCAGCACAAGGAGAAATTCAAGAAAAGCTCAGAAGAACTTGGTGACATGTTGAAGAATGGGAAACCAAATGGTGACACTAATGGCCTTGGCTTTGAAGCTGGTGAAAGCTCCGATACTACAAACACACATGATCATAGCAAACCGGTAAGACAACCAAATGCTTATAAATTTAATGGCAAATGCTTTAACTGTAACAAGTATGGTCATAGAGAAAATCAATGTAGATCTAGAAATTATCAGAACACCAATACACCCACTGGTCAATGTTCTAAATGCAACAAAATTAGTCATAATTCAGAAAATTGTAGAATGAATGTAAGATGTTATGTTTGTGGAAGATTTGGACACTTATCTATTCAGTGTAGAACACAAACCGACATAGGATATGGGAAAGCTATTCAGAAAAACAATGTAACCTGTAGACACTCAAAATTGTCATGTCTAATTAAATAAATATTTTATTTATTTAATTATCTAAGCCTAATTCTTCTATTAATTAAATAAATCCTTATTTATTTAATTAATTCATTTATCCTCTTCTAGCCTTATTTCTCATTTAAATAAATACATTTATTTATTTAAATTATCCCTTTCCTAAATTAAATAAATATTTTATTTATTTAATTGTCCCACTTCTTCTATTAATTAAATAAATCTTTATTTATTTAATTAATTCATTATCCTTTTCCACACATGACACATGTCATTCATCTCTTAATTCATACACTACCTACCTCTTTCATTATTTTATTATTTCCTCTACCTACCCTCTAATCCTAGCCGACCTCTCTTTTTACACCTCTCAATCTTAACCCTCCATTTCTCATTATGTCTTCTATTTAAGGAGATGCTTTCTTCATTGTCAAACCCTAATGCCTAATGACTAATGACATACCCTAATGACATATCCTAATGACATATCCTAATGACTGATTTTGGAGTACTTGGCTACACTACAATTCCACTTGCAACCACATTCCGTTCTTTGTTGAGCTCTTGTGCATATAAAAATCTGAGAGCAAATATATCAAGCAAGATCAATGGAGATAGGAAGAATGGAGATCAAAACCCTATTGGACATGTGATGGTATAATCTTTGTGATTTTGAGTTATTTGCATTGTCTTAGGTAATCTTCATATGTTATGGTGGATCTTTGTTCATTGTTAGGCTAGGGTTTAGTGGTTGAATTCATTTAGCCTTTCAATATTTGTTGTTTATTGTTATCCATTTTCACCATACACATTTTGGCACGCCCGATGGGACATAGATTTTTTTTAGATCTATGTTTTTTTGCAGATTTTTCTAACCCTATATTGCTATTTTGTAAAACAATTTGGAGAATAACCTTGTGCAGCTAGGGTTTTGGACACAAAATCAAGATCTTGGAGAGATTCGATCATATCTCATAAACGGCTTGGAAATTTTGCACCAAATTTTTTTTGCAGGTTGAAGAAAGTATCAGGAGCTCTCAATCCAAAATTTAGAATTTTTGGAGCACATTTTCATTTTCTATGAATTTTTTATGATTTTTCATAAAAAATTTATTTTGAGAGCAAATGAGAGAATTTTTTGGATTTTCTTACATTTTTGGAAATATCTCATAATTATACACAAGATCTGTTCTTTTTGAATTTAATTTTGATGCAAAATATTTCCCTAAATATCAGATCTTTAAAAATTAGGGTTTTTATTTATTTTGATCAGATCTCACAAACGGCTTCAAATTTTTCCATAAAATTTTTTGTGCAAGTCGAAAACAGTATCAGAAAGATTTATTAAAAATTTCAGATTTTTTGGATCGATTTTGCATTTTATATGAATTTTTTATGATTTTTCATAAAAAATTAATTTTGAGAGAAAATTAGCAAATTTTTCGGATTTTCTTACATTTTTGGAAATATCTCAGAATTATACACAGGATCTGTTATTTTTGATTTTAAATTTGATGCAAAATTATTCTTCAAAAATCAGATCTTTGAAAATTAGGGTTTTGCTTTATTTTACTCATATCTCACAAACTGCTTAGATTTGTTGTAGAAATTTTTTTGTGCAGGTTTGGAAGATTATAAGGACTCTCCAGTAAAAATTTCAGATTTTTTGGATCGATTTTGTATTTTATATGAATTTTTTATGATTTTTCATAAAAAATTAATTTTTGGAGCAAATTAGCAAATTTTTTGGATTTTCTTACATTTCTGGAAATCTCTTGAAATTTTACAGGTGGTATTTTTTTTATGATGAATCAGATCTTTGAATTGGTCAACAAAACGCATTATTGAAGGCCCCTATTTCACAAAGTCTTTTGGATCTAAAATTTACCTAACTTGTGTGCTTGCAGGAAGGGGTGATTATTTCAAACAATCCAAACTACTAATAAATCTTTGTTGCAGATCCTTGGCAAGGGTTTTTGGATTTTTATTGTGTGCCTTGTTTTCATAGACTACCAAACACTTCAATTGGTGCACTAAAATTGAATCATTGTCTTTTGTGTCTTGAGCAATAGGCTCTTTTTGTTCAATCTTTAGAGGGCCTGTCTTCCTGTGTGGTCATTAGGACTACTAGTGAGAAGAGAACGACCCAAGTGGTAGCGAGGAAAACCCACCTCATCCGAACCACTATAATCAAATGTATTCATGGTGAAAACTATGAATAACGTGTGCTGATTAGTTCATACCGACACTATGTCTCCCCATAAACCCGTTTGATCAAATTTATTTGATCAGTTGTAGGGCGTAACCCCTACCGGCTGGGAGCCTTCTGTATTTACAGAGCTGAAAGTGCCGCATGTATGGCCACACGAGCGGATGCCCTTACTAGCACCTTTTTGTTTTAGAAGCCCAAATCCTTCTAGTTGTTGGGGCAGGAGGTCGGACCTCTGGTAGCGGCCCACACACATACGGTTCTTAGTAGAGATACAAATTTCGCCATGGGGAGTTTTCATGGGGACTGATGCTTGGCTGACCCGAGAAGTGAGTGCCGAGGGTGGAGCCAGTGAGGTCAAGCATCTAAGTATCCGCTCTGAATAGCGTAGCCTCGAGGGTAAAACCCCATGTGGGATCAACAACTATTGTCTTGGCTAGCCATAAGAATTGTGCTTGACTTATGTTAAACATTCAAACAATCAAGACCAAACAGCAAAACATTGTGTCTTTTGTGTCTTCAAGTGTATGCAAAACAATTTTACATCAAACAACACACTTTTCTTGGAGTCATTGTCAGTCTAAACACTTGCAAACATTGAGTCCTCATCAACATTGTGTCCTCTTGTCACGAAAAATAGTCAAACATTCAGATTTGGTCACAACAAAACAACTTCACAGATAGGAAAGATTGCACTAAGGTTACAGAAACGCGTCTGTGTCGGATAAACGCGTCTGTGAAGTACAGAATAACATCTGTGTTTTTATCAGCGTCTGTGTCGAACAGAGACACGTCTGTGTCTGGGAATCGTGTCTGTGAAGTATACAGGCGCGTCTGTGTCCACAATTGCAAAAAACTGTTACAGTCCCAGCAGACATCAATAGGAAAATCTCAGGATCACGTCTGCGTTAAACAGAGTAGCGTCTGTGTCTTAAAACCGCGTCTGTGTCAGGATTTGAAAATTTTAGCAGTCAAACAAACAAAGAAATCAGTTTCGGCATACTTGAGCTTCCTAGGTTGTCTCTTCAGATTTCATCTAGCATTCAGCCTGTTCTAAGGTCTCACATAGTCCATCATTGCTTCACATCTCATTTTACATTCATACTTGTCTAAACTTGAGTCAAAAGGTCACTTGCTTGTCCTCATCATACTTTGTCAACACACTACATACTACTACACTTTGCTAAGTGGTCCCTCATCAAGGTTTCTTACCTTTGGGTCTCATTTGGTCTTACTTAGAGTCAAGGTCAGCTTACCTCATCAAGAGAAACTACCCTCTCTTTGGAAGTCACACCTACTCTACTACTTACATACTTGGTCTTACACTTTGGACATTGCAAGTACATCTCAAGATTCATTTACACTCCATACAACTCTTGGTCTTCCATACTCTTTTCATTTTTCATCTAGTCTCTCACATCTTGGTCTAACACCTAGTTCATGGTTGAAACCCGCCTTCAAAAATCTAGGAGAATAGCTAAAGAAGCTCAAGAATCCGCAAACATGAGTTCTTATGAGTATGACAATGATCTATTCTACAATCCTGAGCACACTACATTACCAGACATGAATGTTTATAGAAACAATCCAAATGTGGAAAGCGCAAATGCTATAAACAACAATACTACACACAATGACAATGTTGACAACTCTTCAATACTATCAGCAGACATACAAGAATCCATAATGGATCCTCAATTCAATAGATTGGTTGAAGAGATAATGAGGAGAGATCGTCAATACTTTCTAAACATGATGGCACAAAGTGGAGCTAAAATACCGCATGATTTTGACTTATCTCAACTTATGGAAAGTTGACCCTCACAACAAGCTCAACCCAACATGGATCAAAGGAGACCAAATAGTGGAGGAAATAGAGGACCGAATATGATGCCTGAGTCACCATCAGTTTTGCTTCAGAAACCAGCAATCCCACATACACAAGCTCAAACATATGATACTTACATTCAAAGACCATCATGGAGGCCCTATGCTCAAACACATGCTCAAGATATGGGTCAACCAAGACAAATGGATACTCAAGGACTTCCTCAAAATTTTGACACAAGGAGACCTCATGCCAAAATTGGGGGCAACACAATGGAAAATGAAAGGCCTATTGAATATGGTTTATACACACAAAACAGATATGGGGTCCCTCAACAAGAAGTTATGCCAAGTGCTCCATATATGTCGCAACAATATAGACCTCCATATGGACATGTCTACGATCAGTATCATCCATACATGCAACAAGCTCCTCCTCAAATGGGTGTTTCAAACATGGGGTATGCTACAAGAAATCAGTCTCCTCCCAAGAATAATTTGGAACAACAAATTAGAGATCTACAAAAGAAAGTGGAGGACATGAGTACATCCAAACCTACATACACTATGAGAGATATATGCCCTTATCCCTTTGATAAGAGCATTCCAATGCCTCCATTTCCTCCACACTTTGTGACACCAAAATTCGACAAATATAGAGGGAGAGGAGACCCCAAGGCACATATAAGACAATTCTTCACAGCTTGCATTGAGGTAGCGGCAGAAGAAACATACTTAATGAGGTTGTTCCCACAGAGCTTAGGAGATCAAGCTATGGAATGGTTTTCTCAATTACCTCCCGGTATTAAGTCATGGGGCGACTTGGCAGAAGCATTCATTCAGCATTTTTCTTACAACATTGAAACAGATGTCTCAGTTACTACCTTGTGCAATACGAAACAAAAGGAAGGAGAATCTTTCGCAACATTTTTACAGAGATGGAGAAACTTAGCTAGCAGATGCTCTTGTGAGATCCCGCAAAAACAAATGGTGGAAATGTTCACACAAAATGTTAACAAGGCTATTGGCTATGATCTCAGAAAAGCTTGTTTGTCTACATTCAAGGATGTCATTGAAAAGGGCCTAGCAACAGAAAGAGTCTTAATTGAACAAGGAGTTATCAAACTATTCAAAGAAAACAAAGAGGACTTCAAAGGAAAGGACAAACCAAAATTTTGGAACAAGAACAAGAACACAGTTAATGATGGTGTTGTTGATGCCAACACAGTGAGACCAAAGTTCGTCTTTTCTGGATCAAGTTCTACCAACAATCAAGTGAACAATCAAACAACTTCAAAACCACGAAGGAAGTACACTCCATTGGGAGAACCACTTGAATCAGTATTCAAAAAGCTTGTAGCAAACAAAGTGATCACAGTTCCAGATTTTCCTCCATATGAACCAAAGGTAAAACCGAATTGGTGGAATGATGATGAGTATTGCGAGTTTCATAAGAGCAAGGGTCACAAGACAAGTAATTGCCATCGATTGAAAAACATTGTGCAAGATCTCATTGACAGAGGAGATATAGAGATTGAGGGACATTCATCTAACCAAGAGCATGAGGTGTTTAAGGAACCATTCCCAAAACATGACAAGGGAAAAGGCAAAGTCACAGATGATCAAGCCAATTACACTAGAGCACCTTACAATTATGATTCTACTATCAATCACATCTCAATGGACAATTATATTTCTACCATTACTATCAAGAACAAAAATCCTGAGAATCCTTCTCAGAGACCCAAGATTGTCCTAAAAGGTGTGGGATCTTCTTCTGAGCATACCTCCGAATGTCATGTTACAACCCGTCGAGGTAAGATTACATTGCCAGGTGCCTCCACTAAGAATACCAATCCTTTATCTACCAAGCCTGAGTATGATCTTGTAGAACAACTAGGGAAGACACCCGCGCTCATCTCCATTCTTGAGCTCTTACGCATATCCCCCGCTCATAAAGCTATCCTTGACAAAATCTTGAGAGACACTACCGTTCCTATTGATCTGAACGTGGACCAGTTTCAAGCCATGGTGGGATACCTTTCCATTCCACATTCCCTTACGTTCACAGAAGCTGATGATGCCTCCGTAAGTCAGCCACATAATGCACCATTACACATTGAAGCCTTCATACACAAACATAGAATCAAACGAGTCCTGATAGATGGAGGAGCAGGTCTAAACATTTGTACATTGAGCACTATTAAACAATTGGGATATTCTGATAAAGATGTGAATTCTACAAATCAAATCACCATTAAGGCATATGATGACGAAGAGCGTTCATCCAAGGGTACAATCACCTTACCTCTCAGAGTTGGGCCAGTTATGAAGGATGTGGTTTGTCAAGTCCTAGATCTAGATCTCACATATAACATACTCTTGGGATGTCCATGGATTCATGAGATGAGCGCAGTCCCTTCTACATATCATCGATGCATCAAGTTTCCACATAATGGAGTTGAAGTGACCATCAAAGCAGATCCAAATCCATTCATATATTGCAACAATCTGCAACCTCAATCAGAAATAACAATCCCAGTCAATCGCGAAGCTGTTCCTTCATCAGCATATGTGGATCCTGAATCCTTAAAAGCTTCTACATCCAAACAAGCAGAGCTAAAAGAAAAGTTCAAGATTAAAGACCTGGGATGTGGTGAGTATATATTTCATGTTGACCAACTCCCACTATCTCCTAAGGTATTCAGTCTACAGGAACAATCTATAAACAATTTGCAAGGAATTGGGTGTGAACCACCTAGTGTTCTGGCTACTAAGTTTGAATGCAAATCTCCTCTAGTGGTGCAAGCAACTCTTGATATCAATAGTCCTAAGAGTGGTTCCAGCAAAGAATCTATTGAGCATATCGCCAGCCCTCTTGAGAACTCACATAGCTTTACCATATCATCCACTCATTCCATTTCCACTCCACTTCCAGACTTGGATCAACAAGAATCACAAAATCCCTTACTTATTGGGGATCAAAAATCAAGCTTTGAAAAGAAAAATCTAAAATTCAAAAATAAAGAAAAGTCCTTTAGTCCAAATCAAAATCAAAAGCTATTGGACTCTGCAAAAATCAAAGTCAAGGATAAAAATCCTATGAAGCAAAAAGAGAAAGAGTTGATCTCCCCTAATATCAAAATAACTGGGGGCAAAAGTTCTAAAATTTCAAGTCAAAAAGCATACTTGTTGATCCTAAGTCTCCATCATGCTATCCTACTTTCACTTCTTTTCGCAATCATAAGCCTTCATAACTCATCCACTTGTTCCACACATCCTTTTCCTTCTGGTGATACATCATGGACCTTTAATGGAGCTTCCTCGAAGGACTTTGTTATCAGGGATGCCAAAACTTCTTCAGGTGACACGCATACGAGCCTGTGTAGTCCACACACTAGTAATTCTATCTCAGTTCCTTTATCAAGGAAGACAGTCACTCAAGCTACACATAATTCAGTCAAGGAACATTGCAGCTACAATCACAAAGTCAAGCCTCGCGCATTTGAGGTAGGTGACTTAGTTCTCAGAGAAAATCCCAAAAATCAGCAAGACAGAGAGAAGAAGGGCAAGTTTGAACCAAATTGGCTTGGTCCTTACATCATTACAGCAGCATATGGATCTAGGGCATATCAGCTCTCAACTACAGAAGGTGAACCTTTGGAGGATCCTATCAACAACATGCACCTTCGCAGGTTCTACACATAGCTCTTCGGAATATCTTAACGCAAAAATACAAAAAAATCAAAAAATTTCAAAAATACAAAAAAAAATTATAAAACAAAAAAAATCGTTACATGGTGAAAACCTGGCCAACAGGCGCCTTGTGACAACAAAAAAATTGAAAAATCGAAAAAAGTAAAGAGAAATAATTTCGTCCAACGGTGAAAACCACTTTGGTGGCGCCCTGGGCAAGTACCATGGTGAAAACTGGGTCACCAGCGCCATGCGTAGAGACATTGCTCCTCCCTCCTTCAGGATTCTCTTTCATCATTTCACTTTGCATACACTCACGACCAATTCATTCATAATAAACTTACCCATTCCCATCATGGCTTGTTATTGATCTACCTAAGATTGGTTAGCCATTCATAATAAGCATTCCTTTTCATCCCTTTCCATCCATAATAAATCAGATCCTATCTGTGGCTAAGGCAAAATCCTACGTCTAGTGATTGGTGTGGAACTGAGAACATTACATGTTTTGAGGAGTATAGTTTCTTCCAGCTTTCTTCAGTCTATCCACGCACAATCCGCAATAAAGCAACATTTGCATCACAGATCCGCAATAAAGTTCCATCTTCTCCGCAATAAAGTATCAGTTTCATGGATTCAGTCAGTTTCAGATGAGACACAGCAGTAACAATGGGCTTCAACAAATCAAATCTTTCAACAGACTCAGACAACATATGGTTCAGTGCTATCTATCCTTTTTGTGAAAGTGAACATTGTGACCACAATCGAATAAGACTTATACAAGTGACAAGAGACACTAAACTTGAGGACTACAGTGGATGTTGGTGTCGAGTCTTGGTTTTCTTTTGATTTTATCTTTTGGTGACATGTCTTTTAGCTTTTCCAGGATGTCTCTGACTAGAGATTCTATCTCCAGGATGTCTTTGACTAGAAAGGCGAGGATGGGGTATCATCACCTATTTTGTTTGCTGTCTGTGGATTGTCTTTTAGTAATGCTATGACTTGTCCAAGGATATGAGGACACTGTGAGTCTAGTATGAACTGGGGCATTCCTTGTTTGTGACTGTCTTATCTCCATGCAAACAGGTACAATGACTTTCTGGGCCGAACAAATACCTTGATTGTCATAACCTATTCTACCATAATAAAGCTCAATGATGATAATGTACAAGAAGCTCTTTCACTTTCATATCTTCTATCTTTCATCCCCCTTTCTTGATTGACTTCCATCGTCCTTCTTGAGTCCGCGTAGCCTGCTATCACATGACTGAGTATAATGACACACCAAAAATATTTGCATTTCATGTAGTTGCACCTACATTACCACATATAAGCATCTCACACATACATATAGATATCACAATTGCATCACATCCTGCACACAACCCCTGTTAGCACAATTTACATCTGCATTATCATATTCATCTGCATTACTTACATTCACATTTGCATCATGCATACACATATAAAACATAAAAAAAACAAAAAAAAAAACAAAATATTGCATTGCATCATATACATATTTGCATCCATATCATAAGCATCACATAAGAACATCTCATCACATAGGTACACATGCATATAGCTGCCGCAAAGATGAATCATCTCATATATATATATAAAGTGTCATGATACAATGATGTCAAAAGAATCATATGGCTACAAAATCACCCGCAGGTGTCTACATCATTATACAAAAATGGTACAATACTGATACATAGGGAGCCCTCTAAGGCTATGATGAACTCCCTCCCTCGGAGCCGCCTGGCCTCGATGGAGTTTGAGCCCTAGAAGGACCCACCCCAAGATCAACTCTCCTGGCCCCTGTGTCCCCTGCAGCCACCCCTCGTGTCGTCCTATCCAGACAGAGGAACCCACTGATAACTCCTATCAACACTATTGGTAGTGCTAATCCTGTCCATGTCATGGTATCCCATGCCACATGTCCCACCCTCATCCCTAGTCCTGGATCCTAGAACACTCATCTCAGTGCATCCCTGTCTCCGTCTCGATCGTACGGAACTAACTCCCCATCGATCGGTATCCGTAGAATCCTATATACATCCTCCAAGGTGACTGTCATCTCACCCATCGGCAAATGCAAACTACAAGTCTCTGAGTGCCATCTCTCAGCCAGTGCAGTCAACAATCCCATGTTCACCCGAAACTCAGGCACATACAGAATGTATCTCAATCCCATAACCTCAATCGCAGCTCAGTCCTCGGCTGTCAACTCAGGTCGCAACCTCTGAGTCGATGGGAATCTCTCCCGTGACTCCAGCATCGGCAAGTACTCCTGCAGTCAAGCAAATCAAATCATGTCAGTCATAGTGACACTCACTGTTCATCACAAAGTGTTGCTATCTATCCTAGTAGTACTCCCTATTCATCACAAAGTACTATGTGTGTGACACTCACTGTTCATCACAAAGTGTTACTCACATTTGCACTCCCTGTTCATCACAAAGTGCTGCTCATATTTTAGTACTCCCTGTTCATCACAAAGTACTCTATCTTGGTACTCACTGTTCATCACAAAGTGCCTTGATCTATCTTAGTCTTCCCTAGAGGACCTTCTTGAGTGTATCCTCTCAGCAGCTTATCCAATCGACAACGTATGTTCATCACAGAATTGCCGATTTGACCTGGAAGACATAAATTCGCATTTTTGGACACAAACACATTTTCTTGACATAAATGCGCATTTATTACATTACCTAGTATGCATTAATGACAAAAATAAATGCATCAAAGTACGAGGAGGTTTTGTGGTACTCACCGGCTCTCCTGCATCGGCTGGTCGCTGGAATCAGCGAACACGGTCGAATCTATAAATGGAAGCCATCGCCGCTGACTGCTGCTGCTCTTTTCTCGCTCTGCACTGTGATCTTCTAAGGGTGTAGATGACAATGAGGATGTCTTTTTCCCGTGGTCTATCTTATAGCCTACCCTAGCCCTCGCCCTCATTTCCCGAGTCAGTATTCTTCATCCTGTGACTTTGTCGCTTTATCCAATCAGTCCATTCTATCCTGTCTTTCTTATCGAGAGATTGTCTGCAATCTTTTTAGACATTTTCATCCAATCTCTCGAGGGGGCATATCATTCCCATCCTGGGGCAACTTTGTATCAGTTCATCTTATCTTCTTTGAAACAACGCGACAAGCCGCATTGTCTCAAAGAGGGGCAAAATGTAGACACTCAAAATTGTCATGTCTAATTAAATAAATATTTTATTTATTTAATTATCTAAGCCTAATTCTTCTATTAATTAAATAAATCCTTATTTATTTAATTAATTCATTTATCCTCTTCTAGCCTTATTTCTCATTTAAATAAATACATTTATTTATTTAAATTATCCCTTTCCTAAATTAAATAAATATTTTATTTATTTAATTGTCCCACTTCTTCTATTAATTAAATAAATCTTTATTTATTTAATTAATTCATTATCCTTTTCCACACATGACACATGTCATTCATCTCTTAATTCATACACTACCTACCTCTTTCATTATTTTATTATTTCCTCTACCTACCCTCTAATCCTAGCCGACCTCTCTTTTTACACCTCTCAATCTTAACCCTCCATTTCTCATTATGTCTTCTATTTAAGGAGATGCTTTCTTCATTGTCAAACCCTAATGCCTAATGACTAATGACATACCCTAATGACATATCCTAATGACATATCCTAATGACTGATTTTGGAGTACTTGGCTACACTACAATTCCACTTGCAACCACATTCCGTTCTTTGTTGAGCTCTTGTGCATATAAAAATCTGAGAGCAAATATATCAAGAAAGATCAATGGAGATAGGAAGAATGGAGATCAAAACCCTATTGGACATGTGATGGTATAATCTTTGTGATTTTGAGTTATTTGCATTGTCTTAGGTAATCTTCATATGTTATGGTGGATCTTTGTTCATTGTTAGGCTAGGGTTTAGTGGTTGAATTCATTTAGCCTTTCAATATTTGTTGTTTATTGTTATCCATTTTCACCATACACATAACCTATTATGCTTGCAACAAGATTGGACATATTGCAAAATACTGCAGAAGTAACGCATCACCGACAAGTAATAATGGTGCTAGTTTGAAAGGTAAAGAAAAGGTTGAAGAGGTAAAGAAAGAATTCTCAAAATAATGGATCAAAAAGTCTGATCTGAATACTCCTCCACCGGCAAAATAGAGTAACACTCCACTAGCAGAACAAAGTAACACTCCACCGACAGGAGACTCTTCATCTAACTGAAGAAAATTCCTTTGAGGGTTTAGTAACCAAATGTGAAACATGCTATTATTCCCTCGGTTGATGGTGAGAAGTTGAAATTACTTCTATACCGGTAGATAAGTTAAGTCATTACTTAACTGACAAGCATTAAATGTGGTGGTTGGTGAAATTAACATTATAAAACAAGTGTTTTGGCTCCATTTTCATTTCACTGAGCATTCAAATCTTCGAGAGCGTGAAAATTCTCGAGCGAAGGCATTCCAAGCAAATAAGTGAAGCAATTCATCAAGCAATCATTCCTTAAAGCAGATAAAGGTATTTATAACCATGGCTTCTTCAACTGCTCCTGAATTCATTGCAAACCCTACTATTGTCGAAGTTATTAAACGCCCTAGACCCGTATTCCAGTTAGTTCCTGAAATTGCCAAGAAAGATGATAACATTGGTGCATTTTCTAAAATTCCTAAGGGAGTAGTTTTTGCTGAAGACCCTAGAATGTATATACATTGTCATATAGAGGAATTAGGTGATGAGGAAATTAAGAATATGTATAAATATGTAATTTGTGAAGAAATCAGAAATATCAAACCTGAACACAAGATAGTTGAAACCCTAGGTTTCACTAAAATTCTCAGTATCCCGGATTTTCCCAAGGGTGTTATAAGGATAGTACTAAGTAGGGTACATGGTGAATTCTTCTGGTTGGACTCAGTTCACAAAATCACAATAGAAGCAGTAAAGGTTGTGATAGGGTTACCCTCCACCGGTAACAGACTTGATAAGACAAAGAAGGTCTCAAATGACCTAGTAATAAACCTAACCGGTGCAACATCTGATAAGAGATCTTTAAGGGTAAATGATGTAATAGATATCAATGTCAAATTCATCAGTATGATCTTAGGCTACAAAACTACACATGTAAATAGGTTAAACTTAGTTTCTAGCCTATGCATTAAAAGTGCCTACGATATGATTAATGATAATGCAAGAATAGATGTGTGCGAATGGATTAAAAATGAACTGATTGACAATTTGGGAAAGATAAAGAAAGACAATAAGGGAACATTCAGATTTGGAAACCTACTTGTTTGTCTAATGCTACACATAACCAAACAAGTACCCAATATTGGTATGATATACCGGTAGGCAAACAGTTGTTAGATTTACTAAACAACATGGGAGAGAACAGAGAAAAAGAACATAAATGAGTATTTTCAGGCATTGAAGGCCCGAATGAAGACTAGAGTTAGATTGTCACAAGCAATTGTGGACAAGTATAAGGATGAAATTTGGATGGAGGTAGTTAGCCCAAGAACCATCTGGGTTACTGAAATGGGGTATGAAATTGATGACCACATAATAGAAACATATGCAAAAGCCCTCCTACAAGCACCTAAGGAACCTAAAGAAGAGGTATTTGGTAGTGCTGATACTATTGAAAAATAAATTCAATCCAAGAAAAATGTTAAAAAGGTTGAGGCAACAGTTAGAAAAGGATCCAGGCAAGCAAAAGCTATTAAGGAAGATGTACTTAAACGAACTGGTATTACTGAAGATGAGTTAGAAGCACTTTAATTGGAAACTCACCTTTCACTGGTTGGAACTTCTTCAGAAAGTGACATACCAGCTGCATTCAAAAGAGTTGTGAGAAAAAAAGGAAATCTTCACCGGTATCTTCACCTTCTCCTAGAAGAACAAGACAGAAACAACAGGTAGTAAGGTCCCCAGCAAAGAAATTAACTCCAAAGAAGAAAAAGGTGAGTCCTAAGAAGAAGTCTATAGCTCCTATTGATAAATTACTAGATGAAATTACTGAGGATGGTAAATTGAAAAACATCAGCAAAAAGTATAACACATTATCAGATGATGACAAGGAGAAAGTAGAAAATAGTGTAATCCTACACTTAGATATCTACAAGAAATTTTTGATGCAAGTTGTTGATGAAATAAGGACAGATCTCTACAATAGACTTGAAGCTAGGAAAGTAGGTATTATTGAGCTTGATAAGATAATAAAAATTGAAAAATTACTTGTTGTACATCCTGCCAACTCACCTGATGAGATAGATAAATTGATCTCAGAGGCTAACCGGTCAATATTTTCAACTGCTCATCAACATGTAGCACTAATGGCAGGGAGAGTGAATGAGGTAACAGAAGAAACAACTAATGCATGGGACATATTCCTTGCAGAGAAGGAAAAGAAGGAAGAGTATCGAAGCCCTAAACCCATCAAGGTATATCAAAAGGATAAGGGAAAAGGAAAGGTTGGTGGACCACCCAGCATAAAAATAATAGACAATTTATCCCCACCACCTCTAGATACTCTACCGGTAGTTACTACTGACAATCAACCGGCTAGTGAGAGTATGGACATACCACATGAGGACACAAATCCTAATTCTGAGGTGTTATATACAATGAACATTGACACTCAGAAAGTCAATATTGTGGTAGATAAGGAATCAATAGGGAAAATAGATGTGGCAACTAAGCCATCGGCAACAGGCAGCACAAAAGAAAAACCGGCAGTGGACAACACTGAGAAATAGGCAAAGTAACAGGCTCCCTCACGGAACAGGTTCATGCAGAGACAGTGCCACAGACAACAACTGAGCAACCCAATTTGTTTAGAGAAATGAAAACACAAACTGACCTACCAGAGGCCACTACAAGCAAATAAATTACTCACACCGACGGAATACAGATTGTTGGTTCTTCCATTGCAGAAATCGGACCAAAAAATGTGATAGAAGTTCTTTTGGATTCTATCAAGAAAATAACAGTGTCGCTCACAAGCATACAAAGCTATCAATGATACAATCCCAATTTTGAAAACGATAGCACCCAAATGTAATGTGGATAATAAAGATTCTTTAAATCAACTTGACACATTGTCTAAGTATATTACTGACAACATTGTGATAGTTGAACAAATAAATGAGGAAGCATTCAAAGAGAAACTAGAGAAGGAAAAACACAAATTCTTTGAAGAGGAAATAAAGAAGTGCATGAGACAATTTGACACTCTTTTACCAGCACTATGTAATACACTAAAAGAGTTTAAAACTTTGTACAAAGATACATGCAAAACAAACTTTTTGACAGTAGATATAGACAAGAAGATCAACAAGGTACAGGAAGAAATAAATAAATTAGCTGACAACTTCATTAATTCATTTGAATGATTATCAGTTTTTGAGCAGAAAACAACAGGTTTTGAGGAGGAACTTCTAAAATTGGAAAGAGAGAAAGAAAGTATAAAAGGAAAGGCAAAAGATCTAAAATGGAAACTTAGTCCAAGATTGAACTACCTCGCCTCCTTGAGAAAAGAGATATCTGAGGCTCTAGTTCAAGGACAGAAAACACCGGAACAACAAATGCAACACCTCACTGGTACAATTCAGAGGATAGAGGCCGCATTAAAGGACAGTGAACGGTTCACTAAGAATGTGAATCTGGTATTGGCAGATGTTTTTCAGATTGTAACCAACCGGTTACAAGGATGAAGCTGGAAACCACACTCAATTGACACTTTGACAACCTTTGTCATTGATGCCAAAGGCGGAGTAGTGGTAATGAGAAAAATAATCAGCAAATGGCTCATCAGCTTAGGGGGACCACATAATTTTTTTTGGTACATAATTTTTTTTGGCAAGACAATTAAGGCAGATTCTTTTTGGATGACACTTTTTGGATTTTTCTCATGAGTGTTGTCATCAATGCCAAAGGGGGAGATTGTTGGCAAATACACACTCCGATGAGATATTGTAGGTGATTGAAGGTTTTGTCATTGATGGCAACCTTGCAATCATATGTTACCGGCAAGACAATTTACTGGCACCAACAACAATAGACTCTATACCGACACACAGAACACTGGCAATAAAAAGAAGTATACCGGCACCCAGGCCGACATGAATTTTGTTAATAATATATTTTTAATTAATTATAAAATCATTGTAAGCTGACTTGGCAAGCTGTAAAATGACTCATATATGTATGAGATCATTATAGAACATTTTGAAAGGAAGTAGATAGGCGAAATAAGGCAGACCAAAAATATGAATTATAGGTTAAGGGTTTATGTATGAAGCAGAGCTAAAACCGGTACTAGATCTGGCATAGTAGATGCTATTTTGAAGCAGTACAAGACATTGGATTTGCATAATCCATTTTGTAAGTCAGTGAGACTTCCCATTTTGTAATTGAGCAGTGAGCTCTAGGCACTTGGCCTTCCTACATGTGCAGGCCCCTATTGTAAGAGTAATATTCACTTATTGGCCAGTAAGCAAATATTGTGGGTCACAAATCCCACCAAGGTTTTTCCCACACCGGGTTTCCTCGTTAAACTACTATGTTATGGTGTGCTTTTCATGTGGTTGCTGTTATCTCTGTTTATTGCATTACTTTGTGTTTACCGGTATACAATATTGATACGCTTTACATGTTTTAAATCAAGAAAATTATATAACTGGTTAGATACTGATTCACCCCCCCCCCCTCTCAGTATCTTTGGGAATCCTAAAACATACACCACTTGATGAAGATCATGATATAAATGTGAAAGCATACAAACACCCCAAACATATCGAGTCTGATGCTGCATCATACTCTGAAGAATCTCACCCTATCCAACAACAAAACCTCGCGATCACCTATCAGGACAAATAAATCCTCCAATCAAACTAGCAAGAATCATAGGGAGAGTCTCGTAATACATCACCATATCCTCCCATCGGATCTCTCATCAGCAAAAATGACTCTGCAAGCCTCCGTCCCAACACGATCCTGAAAATCATACTGCACTAACTTGCCAATCACTGGGATGTGCAGAATCCTATAGACATCCTCGAGCATCACACTAATCTCACCCGTGGGCAGGTGGAAAGTGTTATGCTCTCTGTACCATCTCTCAGCTAACACTATCAACAATCCTCTATTATGCATAATCTTAGGCATATACAACAGATGGCATAAACCATAAGCATCTATATGTCTCACCTCTGCCTGTGTCAGCTCAGGCACTAAATGTCGTACTGCCGGGAATTTCTCCTGACACTGGAGAACTTCAAGTTTCTCCTATTTTACCAAGAGAATTAAATCCATCAAATCAAACTGAAGCAACTTACGCTATCAAATCAATCAAATCAAACTGAAGCAACTTACGGTATCAAATCTATAAAATCAAACTGAAGCAACTTACGCTCTCAAATCAATCAAATCAAACTGAAGCAACTCACGCTATCAAATATATCAAATCAAACTGAAGAAACTTACACTATCAAATCTATCAAATCAAATTGAAGCAACTTATGCAATCAAATCAATCAAATCAAACTGAAGCAACTTAAGCTATCAAATCATTTTAAAACCTATCAATCATGGTTTTCTATCAATCAAAGAGTTCAATGAAAACTCTGCTAAGCTCTTGCATCATAAACTAAATCGGTTTCTTAGAGCTATTCTATCAAAACAAATCAAATTGATCTATCTAACAACATCAATCAATCAATCAATCAAGTCCTTATTCATCATACACATGCATCAAACACGTTAAATCTAATCATCAAATTGATTTTTATCTTTTGCATCTATAAAAAAACATCATTTTGAGCATATGTGCTATCCTATTGAACATAATGATGAATACTAAGAGGGGGGGGGGTGAATTAGTATACCAATAAATACTGAACTCAAACTTTTAAACAATTTAGCAGATAATCGATATAACAGTTATACTAATAAACCGGTTAAGATAAATGCAAACCAAATAGCAAATAAAGTATTCACCCAAAAAAGCACAATCACCATAACACAAGATATTTTGATGTGGAAAACCAAATGGGAAAAACCATGGTGAGCAGAAACTCAAAAGTAACTATCTGCAGAATAGAAACCAGACCAGTTAAAGTCATACAATGTTCTTCATGAGAACAGATCCTGTTAGGAATCTAGATCTCTGTTAGGAGATAAGTCCTGTTAAAGACTACCTTGCTAAAGGATTGCAGATCCACAGTTGTGAACCACCTTGTTAGAGGATTTACAAAGGCTTTGCTGGGCCTACCTTGTTAAGGGTTTAAGACTTGTCGAAGATATGAGTAATAAACAAGTGAGTGATCTAGATACTAGCATAGTATGCTTGGTTAGATCCTTGATAGCTCATTGTTAATGCATTTTAGCATTACTTCAGTCTTCAATATCTCCAGACTCTAACTCTTCACACATACCTAATCTTCTCTGCAAAGATCGCACATAACCTTCTCATACATCATACATCTCTCAACTATACAAACCCTAGACATGATGTCCTTATAAAGGAAACTGATTTCATGTCTGTCCAATAGGATTAAACTACAAGTTCCTAGGTTCAGTGCATCTAGATACATTGGGTAACACGACAAAAAATCACCGTCAAAGTATCGGCGGATGATAACTCATCATAGAAATACTGGTTGGTAACTCATCACAGAGTAATACCAATTCATACAATATACCGATTACCGGTTGTCAAAAATGAGGACTGGAAAATGTTTAACTACCGCTTTGTTCCTTCGAACCACTTGAGATCCTCAAACCGCTTGAGGTCTTCATACCGCTTGGGTTCTCCATACAGCTTGAGGTCTTTAGTCAATTTGTGACTGATAAACATCTTCTGTAAAACACCGACAGTCTAAAGACTATAATACATAATACCGGTTGGAACAATTACCGATTGAGCATAACTCATACATTAAGAAAGTGTGTGTCCATCACAAAGAAAGTGTGTGTCCATCAATGACAATCAAAACATCATCAAAATGCCAACAATCTCCCCCTTTGGCATTTATGGTAACACTTAGGAAAATTTTGACATCTAAGTGTTTTTTTCAACAAAAACATGCCATAATGAAAATTACTCCCCCTAAGCATATACACTATTGGTTTTGCAAAAATTACAATGTATACTACTCCCCCAAAGTGGTAACATGAAAGTATACATAACATTCAGCAAAATTTTAAATACTACTCCCCCTTTGCCAACATTGACAAGGTAATGCAGAATAACCCCTGTTATCTTATATATAAAAATAGAGTAAATGTTTATGACAATAAGGAATAGAACTTATCAAAAATAGATTTAAAATCCTGCATAAAAGTTTTCATGGCCAATGACCATGACTCAAGTAATGAGGTAGTAACCTCACTTTCTGTCTACATCTGGAATACCAGTTCTTCCATAGCATCAATGGTACTCATCTCTTGAGTTACCGTGATGGCTTCCAAATTGAGAAAACATTTATGAAGAATCCGTAGTCTGGGTAATAAGACTAGTTGAAGCTCCTGCAAATCTTTTGTCTGGTTGCAGATTTCTAATTCCACCCTGGCGATCTACAGCTGATAATGATAGATCGTTTGCCCATATGTAGTAAATGAATCATATGGCATCTTGAAGTTGCTGATGTATACCTAGAACTCTGATTGGAGTTTATCTTTCTGCTTAAGCACATCATCACAAAATAGATGGGGTTGGCAGATTTTACTCAACAATAATTTGCCCTCATCCATAGCAACACCTATATCCTTATGCTATTTCAAAAGTTGTGACCTAAGCTCATTCAGTTTTTTGACTAAGGCAGTGTTGAGTGCCTTTTCATGGTTCTTCTCGGCAGTGGCTGCATCAACATCTTCCAAGCATTGTACTTGGTCCTCTACTACATTGCAAAGAAGTTTCAACTTGGCTAAAGAGGAATCGGTACTGGGGAGGTTAGTACCAGGAATCAGACTGGTGAGGGTGTCAACAACAGTTTGAATGACATCCTGTTCCTTCTTCCTCCTCAATGCTTCCAATCTTTCCTGTGCAAGCTTTATGCTTTGAAGCAGCTTTGATTCATATGTAGATTGAAGGTCAATAGGACTGGAGGTGTCAACCACTTTGATTTGATCACCAGTTTCCTTGGCCTATTTGATCTTCTCTGCTTCCTTTTTCTCTTCAGCGCTTTTCTTTTCCTCTTCTTTCTTCCTTTGTTCTTCTTCTTTTGTTTTCTTCCTTTTTCTTGTCCTCTTCCTTCTTTTTCTTCTCTTCCTCCTTCTTCCTTTCTTCTTCCTTCCGTTTGTCTTCTTCTTTCTTCTTCTCCTGTTCTTTCCTCTTCTCCTGTTCTTTCCTCTTCTCTTCTTGTTTCCTCTTCTCCTCTTCTTGTTTCCTCTTTTCCTCTTCTTGTTTCCTCTTCTCCTCTTCTTGTTTCCTCTTCTCCTCCTCTTTCCTTTTCTCTTCCTCTTTTCTCTTGTCTTCCTCTTTCTTCTTTATTTCCTCTTGGCTTTCTTTTTCCACTTGCTCTTTCTCCGCTTTCTCTTTATCAACCTTTTCCTTATCATCTTTCTCTCTCTCTGTTGTTTCTTTGTCCTATCTTTCTTTCTCAACTTCTTCTTTATTAGGAGTGACATCCTCAGTATATAATGCATCCACATCAATAGTGTCAACCTATTTTGTAACTCTTTCCCCTTCATT
Organism: Cryptomeria japonica; assembly: GCF_030272615.1. NCBI lineage: Eukaryota > Viridiplantae > Streptophyta > Pinopsida > Cupressales > Cupressaceae > Cryptomeria > Cryptomeria japonica. The sequence continues at coordinate 431,570,343 of NC_081408.1, read as the reverse complement.
GTCAAATGCTTAATCCGGTTTGCCTGATGTTAGATCAGGTGCTTGTTCAGCCTTCAGATTTGCCTCAGACACTTGGTGTAACAAGACAACAACTTTGGCATGTAAATGTGTGTCCTTCTCCACTTCAGAAGCTTTACTTTCTAGTATCCTGGGTCTTCTTCTTCTCATGAAGAAGAGACCTTTGTTCTTATCCATTATCTCAAATAATTGAGAATTAGAGGCATCGGGAAATTATTGTGCAAAGACTTTCTCCCTTGTTTCCTGTTCTTTCTCAATGGAAATGCGCCATTTATTATCCAAAGAATTGTATAAAGAATCAGGTGTGACCGATCTGATTTCAGATGGCGACCGATCATTAACACACAAATATCTAATAACCTCTTGTTCTACTTCATCTTTCTCCCTATCAGAAAAATCATCAAGCACCTTTCTCTTAATATTCTTTAAAGTCCTCTGACAATGTGTCATCGGTTTATAAGAAGACATGTCTATATTTACCGGTGCTGACGTTGTAGGTGCATTCCCGGTAGATTTTTCTTTCTTGCTTGTTTGCCTAGTCTTCTTAGACTGTACTTCTAGTTCAGTATCCTCTGACTCTAGTGAGCTGTTTTTGGTTTTCTGCTTCCTCTCAAAGACTTTAGCAGGAACCACCTCCGGTTTCTTCTTAGCAGGTGACTGCTTGGTCACTTTTGGACTGGCTGAGGTAACCGGTACTGATATTGATGGCACTGCCTTGCCCTTTTTCTATGTAGGATCTTCAACTGGTGTTACCCTCTCTAAGTAGGTGACGGTTCTCTTTTTCTTGGCACCTAGTAGTGAGGCAAGCATGGTAGAGGCATACCCGATCAACATATCATACATTACTTCATACCCCATTGGCTCAACTGCTTGCTTTCTTGGTTCCACCACTTCCATTATGCATTCATGTACTTTTATGGTTAAGCAGATGTCATCTTCATACTTCTTCACAATATCTCCAGATATCCTCATCCTCTCGCTCATTTTCCGCTTGAATTCATCAAAATATTTATTCAGAACCTCAGGATATCTGGTTCCCACTGCTTGAATACTTTCCCTAATTTTCTTGGAGACTGGTTGGTCAGCAGACCATTGAACATCACCTACTCTAGGGAAATAGCCTTGAAAGTAGAAAAATAAGCCGACCAAAAGTTATCCAAACCTGAACCTTAAAGCATTATCCTGTTTGATGGACTTTAGGTTCAATAGTAGTTGCTTTTGCAAATAGGTACACAAATCGAATGAGGAGTCTTCCTTAATCATTGTGTAGACAACATTCACTGTAGCAACAGGGACATAATTCATTCTGCTGGCATAAAACATCCGGTAGCCAATCACCATGCAAGCATACTTAACCAAATAATCTTTGATGGTGTTGATGGTCATCATCTGTTGGTCACTCAGAGAACTGGTGAGCTTAGTCATTTAAGTCTTGGTGACCTACCTTAGAGCTGGCACCTCTCCAATGTTACAGAAACTGGTGATGACATGAATTGCTTGCGGTGTGATGTCATGCATCCATTCGAGATACATTTTATCACCGTGCACTCTGCTCAGGATGATGTGGATGTGATCTTTAGTAAACTCTTCCAGAAAATAAACCACATTGTGTAGTTTCTTCCTGTCTTGGATGCTATAATCCGGTTTGATTTTCTTATCATCCCCATAGAATAGACCTAGCTGGGAATGGATCACTAGGGATCCTAGGTCTTCCAATTTACAATCAATATATCCTAAAATATCTTCCTGAACTATAACTCCGGTGGGTATCTGGGATAGGGCATTGTATTTCATCTTCTTTTGAATAAAATCAGTTGAGTCTACAGGTGCACTAGAACTAGAGTGCGATGCAGAAGCCATGAAAGGAAAGAAATTCGAGAAATACCTTCACAAATCAAAATTTAGGGTTTGCCAATGTCTCCCACAATACACAACTTTTGGTTGCTAGAACAACACTTAGTGTTCTTCACTAAAAGGTTGCTGGATTCTTCTGCAAGATTTTTAAATTCACTCTGAATCGCTCTTTGTTGCTTTGCTCTTGAAAATTCTTTGCACGAAAATAGATAAGTGAAAATGGTGCCAAAAATCCCTTTTAAATAATATTTCACCTACCATAATAAATGCATCACCGCTAGGGTACAAACCCTAATTTTGCCTTTTACCACTTCAAGTCTTCAGCTGATTGACAGGTAACATATATTGGTTAAGGTCTTTACCGATATAAACCGGGGGTTCAAATATTTCACCAATATGCTCCCCCTAAGCTTTTCTAAAGCTTAGTTTACCAGTTCAAAGACTTCCACACTAGGTGCAAAAACCGGTTCATCCGGTGACACTTCTTCAGGTTTATTTTTCTAAGTTTTATTCATTCCTGCTTGAATGGTTTCAACATCAATCTTCCCTTTTGGAGTGATCGATATATCATCCTATAGGTTCTTTCTCATTCTGTAGGTTCTGGCAATGTGTCCCAGTTCGTTGCAATGATAGCATACCATTTCGGGTGTTCTCCATGGTCCATTATTCATACTACCATTCTTCCTTCTACATGTTGTAGTAGTGTGACCACTACCATGATAGATCAAACAGGTTGCTTTCCAACCAGTGGCCACTTGATAGCCACCTGACCGGTGGTTATAGGTATTATACCGGTTGGGATTTCAGTTCACAGAGGGTTCCAGGATAACTCCTTGAGTCCTTGGAGGGTATCTCCCAGTGTTGTGTAAAAAAATACCTACATTCAAATACTCTATGCCCAAACTTGTTGCATTCATAGTAGTTTCCATTGAATCTATTGGATCTAGGCTTATTGTTTAGAAAATAAGAAAAAATATTGTAGGCCTTGCTTCTACACGCATTAGCAGTATGTCCTTCCTTGAGACAATTGAAGCAAATAGGTTTAAACTTTTGCTTACCTTTATCCTTGGGTGTTGGTTGCTTCTTTGATGCTTCAGCTTTTGTTCCAGAGGTTTCACCTTCCTCATACCCAGAGAAACCAAGTCCAGTGGTATTCTTTATTGGTTTTGCCGATTCAAGCTTTTGCTCTAGCTTAGTAGTACTCTGATTGAATTTGGAAAGTATCTCCTTTGACTCAGTAAGTTCCTTCGAAATAGCAGCATTAGATTCCATCAAGGTTGCATTCTCAGAAATACCCATGTTATGTTCACCTTGCATTTCTTATTTTTCCACTTTACTCTATTGGAGATGAGCGGTAAGGGCACTGATTTCTTGCTTCAACTTGGAGATCTCATGATCTTTGTCTTTTACTAGATCTTTAGCCTTCCTTCGGTTTTCAAGTGCTTGACACATTCTTATAGTCAGTCCTTCCAACTCCTTTCTCAGGTTGGCTTTAGATTCATTCAGTTTTTCAACTTATTCAACTAGGGCATCCATCTCAGCTTCATCAGAGAGCTATTTTCAATAAGTTCCATCAGTTTCTCAGCATGCTCTATTCTCTTGGCTAAAGAGGCTTTATAGTTGACTTTGAGTTCATCATAGGCTCTCTCAGTCCGAGTGAGACGATGAGTAAGTTCCCTCACAGTGTATTCCCCCATATCTCCTTCCAAGTGGTTAGACTTATAGAAAGGTTGGCTCTAATACCAATTGATGAATACTAAGAGGGGGGGGGTGAATTACTATACCAATAAATACTGAATTCAAACTTTTAAATAGTTTAGCAGATAATCGGTATAATCGTTTTACTAATAAACCGGTTAAGATAAATGCAAACCAAATAGCAAATAAAGCATTTACCCACAAAAGCACAATCACCATAACACAAGATATTTTAATATGGAAACCCAAATGGGAAAAACCACGATGAGTAGAAACTCACAAGTAACTATTTGCAGAATAGAAACCAGACCGATTAAGGTCATACAATGTTCTTCACCAGAACAGATCTTGTTAGGAATCTAGATCTCTATTAGGAGATAAGTCCTGTTAAAGACTACCTTGCTAAAGGATTTCCAATCCACAATTGTGAACCACCTTGTTAGAGGATTTACAAAGGCTTTGTTGGGCCTACTCGATTAAGGGTTTCAGACTTGTCAAAGATATGAGTAATCAACAAGTGAGTTCAATCTAGATACTAGCACAGTATGCTTGGTTAGATCCTTGATAGCTCATTGTTAATGCATTTTAGCATTACTTCAGTCTTCAATATCTCCACACTCTAACTCTTCACATAGACCTAATCTTCTCTGCAAAGATCAAACATAACCTTATCATACATTATACATCTCTCAACTATACAAACCCTAGACATGATGTCCTTATAAAGGAAACTGATTTCATGTCAGTCCAATAGGATTAAACTACAAGTTCATAGGTTCAGTGCATCTAGACACATTTGGTAACATGACACAAAATCACCACCAAAGTGTCGGTGGATGATAACTCATCACAGAAATATCGGTTGGTAACGCATCACAGAGTAATACCAGTTCATACAATATACCGATTACCGGTTGTCAAAAATTAAGTCTGGAAAACGTTTAACTACTGCTTTGTTCCTTCGAACCGCTTGAGATCCTCGAACTGCTTGAGGTCTTCATACCGCTTGGGTTCTCCATACTGCTTGAGGTCTTCAGTCAATTTGTGACCGGTAAACATCTTCTGCAAACCACCGATAGTCTAAAGACTATAATACATAATATCAGTTGGAAAAATTACTGGTTGAGCATAACTCATACATAAAGAAAGTGTGTGTCCATCAATGACAATCAAAACATCATCAAAACGCCAACACATAAGCACTAAAAAAAACATATTCGCTAACTTTTTCAACAAATGCGCTAACCCTATGCACGAATGCACAAAACTTGCAAATGCGCTAACAAATAATGCATATGCGCTAACAAACGAAACATAAGCACTAACCGATGCATATGCACTAACATCATTAACATATGCATTATCCTAATGAGCATAAGCACTATCATGAGTAAAAGCACTAAACCTAATTGCATATGTGCTAAATCTAAATGCAAAAGCACTAACCTAATACTAAAAATCGCAAAAAATAAATAAAAATTTAAAAAACGCGCTTAAAAACATGAAGAGTTGCACGATAAGTTGAAAAAAAAGCTTGGGGTAAGATACATATTGGATACCCATACTTATGAGGTCGCTGATATCATCGAACACGCTCAAATCAATGGTTCTCTAGAGGAATCGCCATTTCGCCACCTCACCTAGACAATTTTCTTCACAAGCTGACAAGGATAAAATGAAATTAAAATTAACCTTTGTTAATTTTATATTTACTATTTGAATGAGTAATTAATGCTATTCAATGGGGCAATTTAATTTATTTTTTACAAATTAATTTAATTGATGAACTTTTTATCAATTATCATGAGATTCATCGTTCAAACTAAAGTTTTCAACAAATTCATGATCAATCTCCTGAGGGGGCACACAATCAGGATTTTCATCTCTATCAGGCGCACTATCAAGACTTGATTTAATCTTTGAAACAATGTTGTCTTGACATTATTTCAAAGAGGGGCAAAATGTATACACATAAAATTGGCTATGGGCGATTAAATAAATATTTTATATTTATTTAATAATTATTCTTCTATTAAATAGTTAATTTGAAAAGATTAATTTATTTAATTCATTTCATGTCTTTCTATTAATTAATAATTTATTAATTAATTCATCTATTCTATTCCTCTAAAAATAATTAAATATCTAATATTTAATTATCCCTCTAACCAAGTTAATTAAATATCTAATATTTAATTATCTCCTCCAATCAATTAAATATCTAATATTTAATGGTTATTCTCCTATCCTATAGTCTCAAATATTAAATAATTTCTTAAATTATTTAATCCTCCTTTTCCAACTCACCTTCCATCTCCACTTCATCTTACCTTTGCCAACTCATCCATCACATGGCTAAGGAAATTAATATTTCTTAAATATTAATTCATCATTTATCTTCAACCTCCAAACTTAATGAATATTGTGTACGTACACATATTTCATAACCATCTTCTATATTCTCTCCAAAATCCCTACATCTTAAGAAGGACTTGAGTCCACTTGTCCTCTCATGCCTAAATCTTCTCCAACCATCCCTAGATTCCCTCAGCTAGCAACCCAGTCAAGGTGAGATGAGTGACACTTGTCTTCTCCTTCTCCCTTTCTCTCAACCTTCACCTTTGCTCACAGCCATCCAAATCTATAGATCTGATCATGACCGTTGATCTAAGCCACATCATCTCATCCTCTCAAGGTCTATAAAATCAAGAGCTTCAGTTGAGAGAGAGTGAGACTTCAAGTGCATTTTCAAGCAAATCATTTGTAAAACTTATGCATCCGTGAGTTTTAATCTTGAAGCAAAATAGCATAATCATGTAGTATTGCATATCATAGTATCAGTTAACTATCAGTTATCAGTCCATTCTTCATATGCCATCTTGGAAGCTATCAGTGCTTTGTCTGAGAGCACACCATCTACAACCAAAAACAGTGGAGTTAGGACACAATGAGACATAAAACATGAAGGTAATATTAGTATTTTTATTTCATATGTATTTCATGTAGTTTTATTGGTTGAGTTTGGATTTCCTGTAGCATTTCCATTGGTATTTTGTGAAACTAACTTGTTGCAGGCAACATTCTGAGGATTAAATTCAAGTTGACACAACCTTAAATCCTCTATATGCTGCAAATGCAAGTAGAGTCCTTACTCCTTCCAATCTTGCTACTAGTGCAAATGTCTCACCAAAATCTTCACCTTCGTCTTGTGCATATCCTTTGCATACCAGTCTGGCTTTATTCCTGACCATTACTCCATCTTCATTCAATTTGTTTCTAAATACCCACTTTGTGCCTATTACATTCTTATTTTCCGATCTGTGTACCAATGACCTTGTATTATTCTTTTCTATCTGATCAAGGTCTTCTTCCATGGCCTTGATCTAGTCTTCATCTGCAAAGGCTTCTTTTGCTGTTCTAGGCTCAATGGTGGAGATCATACAAGAGTTTTCTCTTATCCTTCTTCTAGTTAACACACCTAAATTCTTGTCTCCAATAATTTGATCGGGGCTGTGATCGAGTTTGACATACCTTGGAATAACATGATCTTGGTTTTTAGGTTCTTCTTCTTCTTCTTTACTTTCTTCATCTTCTGCCGGACCTTCTTGTTCCGATTGGACTAGGGCTTCTATTTTCAGTTCTCCAAATTTTGGCTTTACTGGTTCCTGTTCCAAAACCAATGTGTTTGGTTCTTCTTCTTCCTTCTCCTTGCTGGTTTCTTCAGGTTTTTTAGGAAATTCATCTACTTAGAAATTGACATTTGAAGAGGGGAAAAGATTGATGAGGTAGAATAGTTAGCAAATCATGCAAATCAATCATAAAAACATTTGAAATCAAAAGATTTAATTTGAATCACACAAAAACAAGAATGAGATGCATATACCTCACAAACCTTATACCTTCTCCTTCGGATTGGGATTGATGAAGTGAAGGCGCCCCTTGATGATGCTCCACTTGATGCAATCCTTTGATTGCTTGATGTGGAATTCTCTCCTTTGTTCTCAACAAGGTGGATTGAAGGATTTGATAGGATTGGATTTGAATGATGGATTAAGGATTTGATATATTTGAGGGAGGATTAGAAGAGGATGAAAGAAGAAATAGGCAGTATGACAATGCATGAGAAGTGGATGATTTGTGAGGAGGATTGGCTCCAATTTATAGATTGGAGAAGGCCAATGGAGGGCCAAGATTGATTTGATTATGAAGGGTTGAGATTGATTTTAGATAGAAGGCATGGATCAAGGGTGCCTTGGGAAAATAAACATGAATATAAAATTCCTTTGGAAAAAGGGGGGAGAAATTTGAATTTCAAACTTGAGGAATTAAAAATTCCAAAATAAGGATGCATTGAGAGATTCAAAGAAATTTGAATTTCTTTGAGAGACTCAATGTTGATGTGACATGAGTGGGAATTAAAAATTGGAGAATAATGATAAGCATGATTATGAGATTCTAGAAGGATTAATTAGGTTGAGTGGGATTAGGAAAAGTGATTTGTAGGAATCACATGACTAGGTTAACTAGTTAGAATTAATTAACTAAGTGGGTTTAGAGGAAGTAATTATTGAGATGACTTTAGAAGAATATGGGAATAATTAATTTATTTGATAAATTAATATTTGGACAATACGGATAGGATTAATTAAATTAGATTTAATTGATTCTGAGAGGAATAAGGATAACATAATTAAATTAATTAATTATGTTGATAGGCTTAAATTAATTAAATATTAATTTTAGGTGTCTACATTTTGCCCCTCTTTGATATAGCGTCGTGAAATGATGTTATATCAAAGAAGAATAAAACATAGTGGAAGAAAAGGATAAGGACTAGTAGCATGATGCCCCAGTCATGAGATGAAGAAAAGGATATGGACTAGTAGCATGATGCCCCAATCATGAGATGAAGAAAAGGGATAAGAACTAGTAGCATGATGCCCTAGTCATGGGATGAGGAAGAATAATAAGGAGGAAGGATGAAGAGGAAGCAATGGTATGCCCCCTCGAGAGGACATGTGGGTTTAGAGAACATGAGTGTACTCTGGAAAGGAATTAGAAGAATAAGTGATGAAAGGACAAAGATAATGAAAGAGGGAACTAGGATGGGTTGGAGTGATGTGAATGAAATGAGAAGAAGAAATGATAAATGGATTGGATTTATTGTTGAGCAAGTATATAGAGCAAACCTAGATTTGATATTGCCATGGATAGTCTACACCACTGATTATAAGAACCAGGATGATATGAAGATCCGAGGCATGGACTGATGCTCAGTCAAACAGGAATGCCTTGCACACAATCATGCAAGTGTTGATAAACACTAATGCAGGGTTGTCGGTTCATACAAGGAAGACATTCAAACATACCATGCCATGAAAACTATGCCCCATTATACACCATCCAAGACATACCAAGATATAGGATGATCAAGGCAGTCCTGAACAAGTATAGTCCTGGGACACAAGATGAAAACAAAGCAAAAAGCTCAAGAATGCAAAAAATATGCACATGAACAACTTACATCTCTTGCCAATAGTAGGACATGGATTAGGATAAACTACTGGACTAGGGAAGGATGCATCCCAATGAGCAGGTGATGGATTGATGGATGACAAAAGACAAGCTGGATGTGCAAAGTCTGCAGATGAGAGGATTGCCACTTGGATTTGATTAGAAAAGTATGGATGAGCTCTTGGATTAGGCACAAGTCAGTGCAAGCTTGGGTAGATGGGGAAAGCTCCGTTTGATGGACTGGATAAGATTGGAAGAAGGATAAATGATTAGATAGGATGAAAAAGGGGATGGATGATTGAATAGGATCGGATTGGGGATGAGATTAATGATTAAATTGGAAGAGATGGAGAATATGATTGGATAAGATAGGATTGGATTAGAAATTGGATTGGAAATTGGATTGGATGGGGTGGATTGGTGGATAGGATTTAATTGAATGAGACCAATGACAAGGGAGAACCAAGGATTGGTAAGAGGATAGATGGATGAGGGATGAAGATATTGTTTGGATAGATGGATAAAGTGGATTGGATATGCATAGGAAATGGAGGAATAAAGGATGGAGGGTAGGGTGATGGAGACCCAAAGACTATGCTGCAAAGGAGTGCAATGCCCCACACTAGAGGTAGTGGAATTAAGGATGTAAGAATGGTGGATAAAGATGTATGAGTTTTGAAAGATAATGTGTAATGGATATGAATGGTAGATGATTAAGGCTTAAAAGCTCCAAAGCATGCATGCATATACATCATTTTGCCTCTTATATGATCAAGATGAAAGATAGGAATGGAGAATTTATTTTGATAGCATGAGGGATATGAGATGGAGGATATGGATAGGATAGTCAAGATCAAAGATAGGAAAGGAGAATGGACTTAGATATGATGTACATGGATGGGAGGATTGTGTGGATGAAGCTTTCCCCCAAGTGTAGAGTGCAAGGGGATGAGGGGATTACACATGACGCTTGTTTGCCAAGTTTTCATCATGATACTTACCCAAGGTGCCACAAGAAGTGGTTTTCACCATTGGATGAAATGATTTTTCTTTACTTTTTAATGATTTTTTCTTTTGCATTTTTCTTGATTTTTTGTTTTTTTGAATTTTTGGAATAGTTTGGATGGAGAAGGATAAGGATGAGTGGATATGGAAGATAGTGGATGTGTGAAAGAGGAAGGGGGGACTCAAGCATCTAGTTCCATAGATGGTATCCCTTAGTATTGCTTTGAAGTGGAGGTATACTCATAGATGTTGGTAACAATAATTGGGGAGATGAAATGGATAGGGGATGGAAGATAAGAATTTTGAAAGGATTGGAGTAACAAAATGGGATTGTGAAAAATGGATGGTGGATAATGGATGGAGTTTTGAAGAATTTGTGGAAGATCAACATTGGCACACACCTTGGAGGGTGGTGGAGTAGTGGGGGAGAGTGTTTTGAATTAGATGGGGGATAGAGTGTGGATTTTGGGAAATGAGGACCCAAAATAGAAGAAGAGGTTTATGGAGTTGGGATGGTGGATTTTTGGACATAAGGACCCAAAATGGATTTTGAAGATGGAGGAGTGTTAGATGGAGGATTTGAGGACTTATGAATGGATGGAGCTTTTGGATTAACAAGTTTGGATTCCAATTTTGATTTTACTTTGGGATGCATTGCTTCTTTGGGAATCCACATAGTTTTTGATTTTTTTCTTTTGGGGCCTTTGTGGCCTTTTTGATTTTTCTTTCTTTCAGATCATATTTTTGTTTTGAGCATGTTGTTTTGAGGGGACATGTTGATCCTTTGATTTTTGTGGATTTTGAACTTTATTCTTTTTAGATTGGGCATCCAAATTGCTTCCAATAGAAATGGGATGGGTGCATGAGGATGAAGAATTGATGGATTTTATGGATGGGATGGTGGAAAGAGAGTGTTGGGAGGCATCTAAGGATGTGTTCCTTTGTTGATCTTGCTTAGAGATTATTTGAGCTGATGGAGTGGTGGATGGAGGGATGTAAGGACCCAATATGGATGGAAGGGATGGAAGATGGAGCATCGAAACATAGGGGCCCAAAATGGATGGAAGGAATGAAGAGTTTAACTTTGGAACATAGGCTCCCAAAATGGATGTGGAAGATGAGGGATAATGAGATTTTGATTTATATGAGGGAAATTTGGATTCAGGAGGAATAGAGGATGTACCAACATCTTGAGCATTGTCTTGAGGACTCTTATTATTTTGGAAACAATATGCGAGTCCATTTTGAGGTGGATGAGATGTGGAAGGAATATTAGGATCTTTAGATGGATTGGGATCATGACATTGAGATGAAGGGATACTTTTATCTTGACTAGTGCGGGTATCGTGAGATGGAGTGGGAGGGGTGATTGGATCATGAGATGGAAGAGGATCATGCAATGATAAAGGAATCATATGATCATGAGAGGAAGTGGAGGGAGATGCATCATGAGATGGAGAGGTTTCTATGCTAGCATGCTTTGAAACAAGATTTTGGCATGTTGGGAGTTGTGGGGATTGTGTGATGGAGGAAGATATGGGGATTGTGTGATTGATTTTTTGAGAATGTATCGTCCCTTTCTTGAAAAAATTTTCAAGGGGGCATACACCTCCCATGCTTTATGCTGGGGTATCATTTTCTTCTTCTATCTTCTACACATTGCCAAAATTACCATTGTGTAAAAGAGGGGCAAAATGTAGATACCTAAAATTAATATTTAATTAATTTAAGTCTATCAACATAATTAATTAATTTAATTATGTTATCCTTATTCCTCTCAGAATCAATTAAATCTAATTTAATTAATCCTATCACTATTGTCCAAATATTAATTTATCAAATAAATTAATTATTCCCCTATTCTTCTAAAGTCATCTCAATAATTATTTCATCTAAACCCGCTTAGTTAATTAATTCTAATTAATTAACCTAGTCATGTGATTCCTACAAATCACTTTTCCTAATCCCACTCAACCTAATTAATCTTTCTAGAATCTCATAATCATGCTTATCATTAGTCTCCAATTTTTAATTCCCACTCATGTCACATCAACATTGAGTCTCTCAAAAAAATTCAAATTTCTTTAAATCTCTCAATGCATCCTTATTTTGGAATTTTTAATTCCTCAAGTTTGAAATTCAAATTTCTCCTCCCTTTTTCCAAAGGAATTTTATATTCTTGTTTATTTTCCCAAGGCACCCTTGATCCGTGCCTTCTATCTAAAATCAATCTCAACCCTTCATAATAAAATCAATCTTGGCCCTCCATTGGCCTTCTCCAATCTATAAATTGGAGCCAATCCTCCTCACAAATCATCCACTTCTCATGCATTGTCATGCTGCCTATTTCTTCTAATGCTCTCTCAAACCTATCAAATCCTTAATCCATCATTCAAATCCAATCCTATCAAATCCTTCAATCCACCTTGTTGAGAAAAAAGGAGAGCATTCCACATCAAGTAATCAAAGGAGCACATCAAGTGGAGCATCATCAAGGGGCGCCTTCACTTCATCAAGCCCAATCCAAAGGAGAAGGTATAAGGTTTGTGAGGTATATGCATCTCATTCTTTTTTTTTGTGATTCAAATTAGATCTTTTGATTTCATATGTTTTTATGATTGATTTACATGATTTGATAACTATTCTACCTCATCAGAATTTTCCCCTCTTCATTCATTAGATGGAGTGGAGGGAGATGCATCATGAGATGGAGAGTTTTCTATGGTAGCATGCTTTGGAACAAGATTTTGGCATGTTGGGAGTTGTGGGGATTGTGTGATGGAGGAAGATATGGAAGCTTTGATGTGAGTAGATGGGGAAATGGGAGTATCATGAAGTGTGGGGGATTGGGATTTGTTTTGAGGTGGAGGTGATTGGGGTGGATGGAGGACTTGAGGAGACTTGGCCACTTTGCTTTGAGGTGAGGGTTTTGTCTCCTTTGCTAGCATGTCTTGGATAAGATTATGGATGATGGATTTGGAGGATGTGGATGAGATGGATTTTAGAGGACTAGGATTAGATGGAGAATTGGGATTAGATGGGGCGTTGGGATTGGGATTGGATGGAGGATTAGGATAATGGATTAGGGAATTAAGATTAATGATTGGAGGAATATGGAGTAAAGGATTTGGATGGGGAGTAGAGGTAATGAATGCATTGTAGAAGGATGGGGATTAGGATGTAGATGGGGGGGGGAGATGGAGGTATACATATTGGATTAGAGGAGTATGTAGATGAGGGATAATATGGAGATATGGATGGGAAATAAGATGTAGATATGGAGGGGGAATAAGATGGATTTCCCTTGTCAAAAATAGAGGAAGGATAAGAGATATGGTATAGATTTGGATTGGGTGTAATGTTTTGAGATGGGATGGATGAAGGTATGATAGGCGAGTGGGAGATTATGGGATTAACTTGGTAGGAAGATTCGTGAACTTCCACAAGCATCTTCTAATACCAAGCTTTGAAATTTTGGGTAGTCATGTTGAGAGTGAAGGATTAGGTTGGAATTGGATGGATATGTTTTGGAGGGGAAAGATTATGAAGATGATGTTAAATGAAGATGAGGATTAGGACTGATGATGGATTAGATTTGATTGGATTTTGATTGGATTAGTCCTTACATTTGGACTTGATTTGATTTTATTGGATTGAATTGGATTGGATTAGTCCTTGGATTAGGACTTAGTTTGATTGAATTTGGATTGGAATTGGTTTGAGTGGATTTGATTTGGATTAGGACTTGATTTGATTGGATTGTTTCCTGGATTAGGACTTGATTGGATTGGATTAGATTGAATTGGACTAGATTAGATTTGATTTGATGATGGAATGGATAACCGGATTAGAAAGATGGGTTAATTAGATTGATTGGAATTTTGGAGATTTGATTGGATTAGAGGGAGAATGATTATGGAAGAACATATAGATAATAGGAAGAATAAAAGGGGGAGGCTACCCAAAGTTGGATGAATGATTTGGAAAAAAAATATTGGTTGAGGGAGGATGATTATTTGAATGGATGAAAGTGGATTGGGGATTGGAGAATTTCTTGGATAGATAGAAATACATAAAAGATTTGATGACAAGATGGAATTTGGAAAGAGGGATGATTGATTGGTTGTGGGGGATGGAATTGGAAAGAGATGTCAAGTAAAGAAAACACAATGGTCAAAAGAAGTTAGACTCAAAAGACACTCATGCTCCTTCACAACATATCCTATGGCGAGAAAAGACAATAGTCAATGGATCCCAATTGGTTTCCCAACTACATTTACCCAGAGCGGACACTTAGATGCTTGACCCCACTGGCTCCCCTCCACGACACTCATTTCTCCGGGGCAGCCAAGCATCAATTCCTATGAAAAATCCTTATGGAAAACTTTGTGTCTGTACTAAGGGTCATAAAAATATGGCGGATTTGGAGGTCCAACCTCCTGCACCAATGACTAGAAGGTTTTTGGTCACTATGAACAAGGTGTTTAGTAAGGCTTCCTATTAGGAGCTACCCTTCACAGTTGCGCAAGCGCAATTGAGGCCTATAGCCCAACGAAGCACCAAAAACTTAGTAGACACACAAGCGTGATTGAGATCTCTAGGATCCTACTAAGCACCCAATGTGAGAGTGCACTCTCATATAGCCCCAACCATTGACCCTTTTGTAGTCAATGGCCTATTTATTATAGTGAGTTGGGAACCCCAGGTCCGGGTGTACTCACTTGGGTCATTCCCCTCTTACCTTCTCAAAGAGAAAGTTGGGAGGGCAGGCCCGCTAAGGGTAAGCATGCAATCAAACAAGAAAAGGTTCGAGGGTTAGGATTTCTGATTGTCTATGTAGACAAGAGCATACTCTCCTACCTCTACACTTTCCTCAAACACAAAAAGCAAGAGTTCTTTTACCCCTAATTAAAATCTAGGTGCCTAGAATAAATGATTAAGAAAAACACAATGTTTGGTCAGATTTCTTTAGGCAACCTGCAAAAACAAGTGGATTAGTAGTTTGAAAATGAAGTCTTCAACAAGCGTCCTGCAAAAGACAAAAGAATGACAAAAATATATTTTTAAAATTGTTTTTTAATTTTTTGGGAATGAGTAGAAAAATAAGAATAAAAACTTTTCTACTAATGACAAATGTGGATTTGGAGGAAAATTTGATGGGTAAATGGGGTTTGACTAGGGTTTTGCCACTTTCTAAGGGATAAGCAAGCATAAAATGGGGATTTTGGAGGAGAGATGAAGAAATGGAAAAAATTGTCCAAGAGGGACAAAGAAGCAAAAATTGGAGATAGACAATATGGAAAAACTTGGAGGTGATTGGATAAAATTAGAAAAAGTTATGGCAAACCCTAACAATAGAGAAATGTGGGATTTCGGGCTTCTAAATGTGGAATTTGGGATAACGTCCTCAATGAAGGAAATGTGAAAAATGAAATGGGGGGGGATCTAGTGAAGTTTGAAGGAAAACAAAGTGAAAATGAAGAAGATATGGCGAAAAAATAGAATAATGTTTTTTTTTTTGATTAATTCCTGCGGTCGCGCTGATTTGCAGACAGTCGCGCTAATGCTCGAGCGGTCGCGCTAACAGATAGATTATTAAAATTAAACAGAGCAGATAACATAAAAGAAAAAAATTGCAAACACGCTGATTATTAGGCGCTCGCGCTGATACGTGGGCGCTCGCGTCAAAACAACTAAAGTTGGCACCCAAAATTCAAAATTCAAATTTTTGACAAAAACGCTTGCGCTAATTGCAGAGCAGTCGCGCTAAAGTGACAACAGAATGGAAATAGAAATGAGAAGGTAGAAGAATGAAGAAGAGGAAGAATGAGAAGGAGATAGACAAATTTTCGTGGCGGTCGCACTGAAGCATAGTGAGGTGCCAAAATTTTTGAATTTTTTTCTGCGGTCGCGTTGAACCCAAGGCGGTCGCACTGATTAGCAGTCGATCACGCTGATCCAGAAATGGTCACGCTAATGCACGTGCGCTCGCGTTGAAGCGTGAACCTGGGAAAAACCTTCACAAAAAACTTAATTTTTTTGTTGAATTCAGGACGTGGGTCCCACCGAGCGTGCCGAAATGAAGAGGGGAAAAGATTGATGAGGTAGAATAGCTAGCAAATTATGCAAATCAATCATAAAAACATATGAAATCAAAAGACATAATTTGACTCACACAAAAATAAGAATGAGATGCATATACCTCACAAACCTTATACCTTCTCCTTCAGATTGGGCTTGATGAAGTGAAGGCGCCCCTTGATGATGCTCCACTTGATGTGCTCCTTTGATTGCTTGATGTGGAATGCTCTCCTTTGTTCTCAACAAGGTGGATTGAAGGATGTGATAGGATTGGATTTGAATGATGGATTAAGGATTTAATAGATTTGAGGGAGGATTAGAAGAGGATGAGAGAAGAAATAGGTAGCATGACAATGCATGAGATGTGGATGATTTGTGAGGAGGATTGGCTCCAATTTATAGATTGGAGAAGGCCAATGGAGGGCCAAGATTGATTTGATTATGAAGGGTTGAGATTGTTTTTAGATAGAAGGCATGGATCAAGGGTGCTTTGGGAAAATAAACAGGAATATAGAATTCCTTTGGAAAAAGGGGGGAGAAATTTGAATTTCAAACTTGAGGAATTAAAAATTCCAAAATAAGGATGCATTGAGAGATTCAAAGAAATTTGAATTTCTTTGAGAGACTCAATGTTGATGTGACATGCATGGGAATTAAACATTGGAGAATAATGATAATCATGATTATGAGATTCTAGAAGGATTAATTAGGTTGAGTGGGATTAGGAAAAGTGGTTTGTAGGAATCACATGACTAGGTTAATTAATTAGAATTAATTAACTAAGTGGGTTTAGAGGAAATAATTATTGAGATGACTTTATAAGAATAGGGGAATAATTAATTTATTTGATAAATTAATATTTGGGCAATAGTGATAGGATTAATTAAATTAGATTTAATTGATTTTGAGAGGAATAAGGATAACATAATTAAATTAATTAATTATGTTGATAGGCTTAAATTAATTAAATATTAATTTTAGGTGTCTACAACATTTTCAATGATCTTCTTAGTCCGGTTGTTGTAGCACTTGTAAGATTTGCTCTTGGTGGAGTATCCAAGAAATATTTCTTCATCACTTTTGGAATCAAACTTTCCAATATAATCACTTCTTTTAATAAAACATCTGCTACCAAATTTTTTGAAGTAACTGACATTCCACATCTACCATACCAGTATTCATAGGGTGTTTTGTCTTTACCTCTTTTGACCACTATATGGTTCATTGTATAAACAACTATGCTGATAGCTTCTCTCCAAAATGTCTTAGCTACACTTCCTTGAATTAACATAGTCCTAGTAGCTTCAACCACTGACAGGTTGTTCCTTTCTGCAATACCGTTCTGTTGTGGTGTCCTTGGTGTAGATAATTCTCTCTCGATCCCATTGTTTTCACAATATCTAGTGAATACCTCTGAAGTAAATTCACCACCTTGATTAGTTCTTAAACATTTTAGCTTCCTTCTACTTTCATTCTCAACCAAGGCTCTGAATGCTTTAAATTTGTTGAATGATTCTATTTTGTCTTTTAAGAATGTGACCCACATTATTCTTGAGCAGTCATCGGTAAATATCATGAAGTACTGATCTCCTTGAATACTCCTAGTCCTCACTGGTCCACATAGGTCAGTATGAACAAAATCTAGCAAATGTTCAACTAAGAAATATTTTCTCTTGAAGGTTGATGTTGTCATTTTCCCTAACTGACATTCCTTGCATAAAGCATTCAACGGTTTTTCTAACTGTGGCAATCCTCTTACTAATTTTGACTTCCGACTTACAATGTTATCAAAATTCACATGACAAAACCTCTGATGCCAAATCCAGCTATCTTCTACTTTAGCAATCAAACAACTATTGAATTTAAAGTTTAAGTGAAAAAGATTACCTCTGGTTTGTTTGCCTGTTGCAATCAGTTCACCTTTGCTTCCAAAGATCTTACAAACTCCATTATTGAATTCTAAAGAATAATATTTGTCATTCAGTTGAGAAACACTCAAAAGATTGTGTTTCAAACCTTCAACCCAATAGACATCATCTGCACTACTCTTACCATTTAGGGAAATGGATCCTTTTCCCTTCACCATGCAGGGAGAGTTATTCCCAAATCTGAAACCACCTCCATCAAATTTGTCCAATGTTAGGAACTTGCACTGGTCACCAGTCATGTGATGTGAACAACCACTATCAATAATCCAATCATCTGAATTATCTAAGTGACAGACCAATGCCTTCTGATATGATATGTGTTCGTTGATAGAAACAAAGACAATATCCTCATTTGTATCTTCCTTGAATTCTTCATCTATAATACCTTCATCCACTGCAATAAGACAATTTCTTTTTCCTTTTCCTTTGAACTTCCTATATTTCTCTTGTTTTCCCTCGTTATCTCCATTAGGACAGTTGGCAACAATATGCCTTATCTGGTTACATGCAAAATATTTCAGTGGTAATTTACCTCTATACTTACCGGTACCTCTGGTTAATTGCTTGCCCAACAATGCTTTGAGTTCCATCAGGCTATCATCATCATCTACCTCTTTGCTGGATCTAGATTCATGGCTGTAACTTACTTCTCTACTTTTTCTTACTGGTGGGGCTGAGATTGAGGCTTTAAATGCAGATTCTGACCTCTAAAAACTTCCATCAAAACCATTTAATTTGAATGCAGTCAATTTACCAATGATAGAGTCAAGAGTTACCTTTGTCTTGTCAATAGATTTGAGTTCTTGAATGGCTGCAACTTTGATAGCGTAGACCGGTAGAAGGGTTCTCAATACTTTCTTAACCATAGTGGCATCCTCCACTATACCTCCAACACTTTTGATTTCTTCAACTATCTCCTTGATTCTCTGACCATATTGTTGAATGTTTTCAACTTCAGCCATTCTCATGTCATCAAATTTTCCTCTGAGACTCTCTTCCTTGGCTATCTTTACATGCTCATCACCGCCATAGATTTCTTCCAGTTTCTTCCAAACTTCATATGCAGTCTCCAATCCATGAACATCAACATATTCTGAATCTGACAATGTACTGATGATGGCTTCCAATGCTTGGTTGTTCTCCTATTGCTCCTTCTTCTGATCATCTGTCAAAATTCCACTAGGCAAGCTATACTTAGCAAAAACATGATCCCAATACCGACTTCCTAATCTCTTGATGTAAATATTCATCCTATCACTTCAGATTTTGTAGTTATCTTTATTGAACTTCAGACCCTCTCTCTTCATCATTTTCTCTTAGATCTTTTCCTCAAGCTATTAGGCTTATACTCAAGAGGACCTGGAATGCTCTGATACCAAATGATAATATGGTGAAACTATAAAGATCTGGTCAACCACTGAGAAGGGGGGGTGAATTAGTAGTTGAAAAGTAAACTAAATTTTCACCAAACTTATTTTCAACTTAGAATCAACTCATAAAGTTTACTGGTTTAGCCACTTTAACAAATCTACAACTGCACTGTTAAACCTTACTAGTTGACCTAATACTTCAGTGATATAATGCAATATATATGAAACTTAAATATCCTTTGACCAAAACTTTAAAACACTTCACTAATACCAATAATGACATATTTCAAATTATTTCCAATCATTTAAATATATCTATACAGATTTACCAATCATTCATATCAACCATACCAATAACACATCTACAAAATCATTCACCACTTGACACAATGATTTTTCACGTGGAAACCCAAATGGGAAAAACCACGGTGGGGATGAATACCCACAAGTATTTTTGAACTCTTGTGAAGTTCACCCTATTAGGAGCCAAGCCCGGTTAGAAGCTTATACAAGAATGTTCTGTTAGGAACAGATCTGGTTAAGGACCACCAGTTAGGGGATTGACTAAAAATATCATGTTAAAGGTAATACCATGTTAAAGGTAACCTCAGTAGAGGATTTCAAATCCAATCTAATGGATCACCTAGTTAGAGGATTTCAACAACAAGCTTGTTAGAGCTTACCATGTTAGGGGATTTCAAACTGCTGTAATGGTTAGAGAACAATAGGTTCTTGACCGATCTGGAAATAACACTTCCTTCCTGAATCAGATCCTTTACTGCTCCTATCTGTCTTCACATCATTTTGTAGACACACCTCTTGGTTCGGCAATAATCACTTTCACACTTAAACAAATTTTCCAACCACTCATTCAATCAATTCATCGACCTTATAAACAAATTATACATTAGGTTAGTAACATAACACAAACCCTAAAATTTGTTGGCAATTGACACTTAATTTGTTGGTTTCACTATGTTGTCATTGATGGCAACATGGTATCTTGTTCTGGCTTCATGTTTTGGTTCAGTTGTATACCGACAGACACTTCACAAATAATACATAGACACCAGCAGGATGAAAGAATTTATTTGGTTACCGATAATATAGGTCAACATGGTTTAGAATCAGGTTATCGAAATTGGAGGCCAACATCTCTTGGATTTGGCATCGATGATTGTTTTTAATATTCATGTATTTATTTTATCTAGAAGACATGTATATTGATATTGTAATTATCTTTGTAAGCCAACATAAGGCATGATAAATTGTATAGGGTATATAGGTCAGTTGGATTACATCATTTTGATGTATGATGTGGATATGATATAACACAAATATGTAATTGGGAAGGAAATAATGAAGGAGATGCAAAATATCTGAGATAGATTATGTATGTGAGGATATTTTTGTAAATGGGTATTCCGATAAAGGGTTTAGGGTTTCAGACCGGAATATACAGAGCTTAACCAGAACTGTATTCTGACATAGAAGATGCTATCTTAGTAGTTCACTCATTTCTCCAAATTGTGTGAGGAATATTCCACCCATCATCAAAATGGTAAGCACATTTTGTGATGAATGTGTGAAAGGTAAGAAAGCTAAAGTGAGCTTCAAAAAACAAGAGCACAACACCTCAAGACCACTTGAAATTGTGCATACAGATCTGTGTGGTCCAACTAGGACAAGAGCACTTGCAGGTGAAAGACACTTTATGTTGTTTATTGATGATTACTCAAGAATGACATGGGTCACCTTCCTGCAAGATAAGTCACAATCATTTGAAAGATTCAAGATCTTTAGGAAGATGTTGGAGAAAGAAAGTGGGTGCAGATTAAAATGCCTAAGATCAGACTGGGGTGGAGAGTTTACATCAAATGAATTTGAAGATTATTGTGAAAAACATGGAATTAGAAGGCAATACTCATCTCGTAGGACACCACAGTGAAATGGTATGGTTGAAAGGAAGAACATGACAATTAAGGAGATGGCCAGAACCATGTTAAATGAGGCCAGTCTGCCAGACACATATTGGAAGGAAGTTGTTTAAACTGTTGCATATACTTTGAATCAGGTTCAATTAAGAACAAACAACAGAATGACACCTTATGAGTTGTAGTATAACTGGAAGCCATCAGTCAAATACTTCAAAGTATTTGGAAGCAAGTTCTTTATCAAGAAAGATATGGATGGTCTAGGAAGTTTTGACTCCAGGAATGATGAAGGAATCTTCCTTGGATACTCATCTAACAAAAAGGCCTACAAATTCTACAACAAAAGACTAAGAAGAGTCTTTGAGAGTGTGCATGTAAAAGTTGATGAGGATATGCACAAAGGATGTCAACCACATGTTAACTGGTATGATGATTCTGGTGATGAAGATGATGAAGCTCAGTCAGATAATGAACCAGAGGAAGCATCCAAGAAGGCTCCCAACTGGTATGTACAACTGAATCACCTGGAAGTGAAAATTCTAGGAAATAAGTGTGATGGTGTGTAGACTAGAAGAAGATTTTCCCAGAATGATGAACAAGTCAACTTCTATCTCATGACTGAAGTTGAGCCTAAAATCTTCAATGAGGCTAGCAAAAAACAAGAATGGATGAATGCCATGGAAGAAGAATTGCAACAGATTGAGAAGAACAAGACTTGGAAATTAGTCCCTAGACCGGAGGACAAGAACATCATTGGTACAAAATGGGTCTACCAGAATAAGATGAATGAAGAAGGTAAAATTATTAGGCCTAAAGCTAGACTAGTTTGCAAAGGATACTCTCAGGTAGAGGGGACTGACTTTGAAGAAACATTTGCACCGGTAGCTAGATTAGAAGCAATTAGAATGTTTCTATCCTTCTCTTCCTACAAGGGCTATAAAGTATACCAAATGAATGTAAAATCTGCCTTCCTAAATGGAAATTTAGAAGAAAAAGTATACATGGAGCAACCAGAATGGTTTCTGCTGCATGATGATGAAACATTTGTGTGGCAGTTGAAGAAGGCCTTGTATGGTCTAAAACAAGCTCCTAGAGCATGGTATTCAAGATTAGATCAGTACTTGAAGGAGCAAGGATTCAAAAAGGGGAGTGCTGACAAGAATTTGTACATAAAGAAAGATGGGAATCACATGATCATTGTGGTTGTGTATGTAGATGACATTATCTTTGGAGGCAACAAGGACACCCTCTGCAAAGAATTTTCTAATCAGATGCAGTTAGAATTTGAGATGTCAATGCTTGGTGAATTGACATACTTCCTTGGTTTGTAGATATTGCAGCAAGATAAGGGAATATTTATCTCACAAATCAAGTATGCAAAGGAAATGTTGAAGAAATTCCAACTAGAGGATTGTAAAGCAGTAAGTACCCCCATGGTGACCAATAGTAAATTGAGCAAGAATGATGAATCACCGGTGGTGGATCAAACTCTATATAGATCCATGATAGGCAATGTATCTAACCGCTTCTAGACCAAATATAGTACAAACATTATGCATGGTGGCCGGATTCCAAGCTGCACCTAAGGAGTCACATATGAATGCTGTAAGCAGAATCTTTAGGTACCTACAAGGGACACTAAGTTATGGATTGTGGTATCCTAAACAAGGAGATTTTATCTTGGAAGCATACACTGATGCTGATTGGGCAGGTTACATTGATGATTGGAAGAGCACAAGTGGTGGTGCAATCTTTCTAGGTGACCAGTTGGTCTCATGGAATAGAAAGAAGAAGGACTCAGTCTCTCTATCTACTGCTGAAGCTAAATACATTGATGTTGCTACATGCTGCTCTTAGCTACTTTGGATGAAGCAGACCCTCAAAGACATACAAGTGGACATCACCAATCCTATTCTCATCCGGTGTGACAATTCAAGTGCTATCAACATAGGAAAGAATCTGGTGATGCATTCCAGAACAAAGCACATTACTATCAAGTATCATTTTCTCAAAGAAAAGGTTGAAGGACAGGAGGTGAGGATGGATTATGTCCCTATCAGAGAACAAGTAGCAAACATTTTCACCAAACCATTATCGGTAAGCACTTTTGAGTACCTCCGACATAAGTTGGGAGTTGTGTCATCTACCTAGGAAGGATTTGTGTGGCTTAGGGGTAGGTCATAGAATTCAAAGGGGGAGCTTAGTATGGATCAAAGGGGGAGTGTACCGTACCCTTTTTCATTGTGTCTAAGGGGGAGAAATGTAGTGGTATGAAGTGTCTTGTGATAAGTTGACATCAATGTCAAAGGGGGAGATTGTTGGCATTTTGGCATTAGGTTGTCATTGATGTCAACCGGTGTGGGAAGGTCACTGGTAAGTAAGAAGGGTTGCATGAGAGTAATCAAATAGAAGGAAGGCTTACCAGTAAGGCATAAACCATTGTGAAGGCCACATGTGTGTTAGAATGTTCAGTGGCAACCAGTAGAGCAATTTATCAGTCTGGAAGTTGGCTTTCTATTTATGATGAAGAGGTAGAATGTTAAAGTAGTCACAATTCACCAGAGGTGAATATGTGCTACCGGTGTAGTGTGCACTACCAGTTAGAAGAAGGAGTAGGTCTCACCAGTAAATGCATGTACCGATATGAGTTTTTTGGATGTTCAAGTATGAACTGACTGTGTCAGTGAGCTAAGTGATTGACCATTGTGATGCCATGTGGAGGTGAGGTGGCAAACATGTAGAGGTTGGTGAAGCCTACATCGGCTTGGTTTTTGAAACAACTAGTCGACATTAATGAAATAACTACAAATCACGGGATTTTAACTGACTGATGTGGCTTGAGGAAGAAAGAATAATAGAGGAAGATCAGGGAGCAGTTGTCACTTGGGTCAATGCAAAGGAAATCAGATTGTAAGAAGACCTCGAAAAGGAAACAGCTGAGCGCTTTATGAGTTAACAGATTTCAATGTAGAAAATCATGTATGAGATTATCTTTAGCAAGTATGCTTTGGATAATGGAAAACATGTACAAATGCATTTATGGAGTATAGGTGATTGATCCAAGACTAACTGGATTAGATCTCATGCAGATTGTGTCAGGTAAAGGAAACCCTAACCGCTCAGTGTTTGAATGCATTCTTGGCGGGAAACCATGGTGATAAATATATGAGCTCGAAATAGAGCAAGGTAATGCTGGTAGAGAAGTGAAATAGAGATTAAGTGCATAGAAGAATCATTTTTAGCCTTAGAACTTATTATAAGAAAGTTTCAGAGTGAGTGAGCAAGTAGACTGGTGAGAGGGTTTAACAAACAGTGATTGTGTACCGGTATAACTGTAGCAGGTCCAACAGTTAAGCAAACCGGTGAGGTGTGATAGAGTAATACAACATCCATGTGTGACACAATATGTTGTAAGAATGTGAGAGAGAGAGAGAGATAAGGGTAGCCAAGAATCAGATAGTGTGATATCACAACCGACAGTGTGAGATCCAGTGTAGAAGAAAAGATTGTCAACCGATAGTAAGATAGTTGATCAAGAGTTGCAGAATTCATTTGCAACAAAAAGCCTTAACTGTATTTAAATTGTATTTCAACATATGTACATCGCCAAGTTGGAGCTTGGTGTAGGGGTTGGTGCACCTTGGGTTGGTGCCCTAAATCTTTGTAATCCAGTGTTTTACTTGTGAGATTGGATTAGAGTAGTAGTCTCTAGAAACATTTCTCACCAAGGTTTTTCCCATATTGGGTTTTCTTCATATATCTGGTGTTGTGGCTTGCATTTTTGTGATTGATCTCTTTGGTTTTCCTTTTGCTTCATTGGTTTGAGTGTTTAGTGCCTAAGTTAGAAACCAATATTTTGAAGTTTCTTTGAAAATCCAAAAAGTTTAGGAACCACTGATTCACCCCCCTCTTAGTGGTACTCTATGTTAAAAAACAAACACTACTTTGACACAAGCACCGAAACTGGTAGGATGAAAGGATTTCTTTGGTTACCGATAATGTAGGTCGACATGGTTTAGAATAAGGTTATCAGAATTGGAGGCCAACATCTATTGGATTCGGCATCGGTGATTGTTTTTGATATTCATGTATTTATGTTATCTAGGTGACATGTATATTGATATTGTAATTATCTTTGTAAGTCGACATAAGGCATGATAAATTGTATAGGGTATATACGTTAGTTGGATTAGATCATTTTGATGTATGATGTGGATATGATATGATGTGAATATGTAATTGGGAAGGAAATAATGAAGGAGATGTGAAATATCTGAGAGAGATTATGTATGTGAGGATATTTTTGTAAAGGGGTATTCTGGTAAAGGGTTTAGGGTTTCAGGTCGGAACAGACAGAGCTTAACTGGAACTATATTCTGACATAGAAGATGCTCTCTTAGCAATTCAATCATTTCTCCAGATTGTAGTCAGGATTTATATGTAGTCAGTGAGGCTCCTTTTGTGATTGAGTAATGTGCTACAAGCTGTAAGCCTTCCTGCAAGTGCAGGCCCCTATATTTTGTAATATCTCTTCATATGGCTAGTGGATTGATATTGTGGGTCACAAATCCCATCATGGTTTTTCCTCTTTGAGGTTTTTCACGTATAATTTTGTGTGTTATGGTATTCATTTATGTGATCAGCTTATTGGTTGCTTTACTTCTTTCAATTCTATATGTACTGGTATACCGGTTGGTGTATACATATTTTAATAAGGTTAAAATTGATCATACTAGTAGAACACTAATTCACCTCCCCTCTCACTGTTCTTGGATTCCAACAATTGGTATCAAATATTTGTACCTCAGAGGAATTTTAACAACTTTATAGACATCTTGAATCCAAAATCCATGGATATGGGTTTGGAAAAGCAACTTGAGATGGCACTTCAAGATTATGATGCTGAAAGGATAAAGAACTTGAAGTTACAAAATAAATTGAATTCTGCTCAGGAATTCATTCTTGTCCTACAGGAGAGGCTGTCATCTGTTCAAGCTAGGAGGAAGGAACTTTTGCAAAATTAGGATGATGAAGAGAAAGATGCACTTAAGGAGCAATGTCAGAAGCTGAGTCAGGAGAAAATGGTTATGAAAAATGAAATGCAAGCTATAACTATGAGAATGTCTAAAGAGATTAAGGACCAGAAGAAAAAGAAAGAAAATCTTGTTGTATCTCTGAAGAACAAATTTGAAGAATGTGGTAGGTTGGTTCATGAGAATGATATGTTGAGAACTGATTTAGTATAATCCCAGAGTAATGAACAAGATCTTGAGAGACAAATGATAATTCTGAGAGATGATCTAACTACTACAAGTGAGTATAAAGAAAAAATCAAGATTAGTTCAACACAACTAGATGAGCTATTGAAGAGACAAAGGCAGAATGGAGATTCTAGTGGACTTGGATTTGAGCAAGGGTAGAGTTCCGGTACTGCTAATGAAGATCAAAACCATAAGGCACCGGTAAGGTAGTTCAATGCTTATAAATTTAATGGTAGATGTTTTGTTTGCAATAAATTTAGTCACATGGATAGGCAATGTAGAAATAGAGCAAATCAGAACCCCAATTCTTCTCTCGGTCAATGTTCTAAATGTAATAAGCATGGTCATAAAACAAAAGATTGCAGAATGAATGTAAAATGTTATGCATGTGGAAAATTTAGACATATGGCTAATCAGTGTAGGTCAAGAAATTATACCGGTTTTAGCTAAGCAATTCAAAAGAACAATGTTACATGTTATGCATGTAATGAGGTTGGACATATTTCTAAATACTGTGGAAGTAGAAATCCACCAGTCGGTAATGAAGGATCAAATGAGAAAGGGAAAGAAATGGTTAATGAAATCCGGCAAGATCATACCCAGAGATGGGTTAGGAAGACTAAAGAACAATCAACATATGGGAATGCACTGGTTACTTATCTGGTAGAGGAGGTTGCTCCTGCACCGACAGGTAGCTTATCCAGTAGCTAAGGTAGTTGCCTTAGGGGTAGGCAAAATTCATAAAGATGCTAGATATGCTTCAGGAAGAGGTTTTGAAAAATGTTCCAGATAGTAGAGATGCTTATCTGACATGGATATGTTTTGTTCGTGATTTGGTATCTTTCATTGGAAGTCATTAATGTCAATGAAAGATTAGGGTTTTTCTTAGAGGATAAAAGGTTGAATCTACTTCATTTTTGATCACCTTGCATTCAGATAGATTTAGAGCAATTAAGAGCGATTCAGAGTGATTAAGGAGATTCAGTGTGATCAAATATCTTGTTGAGCGATTCACCAAAGATTGGAAGAAATCTTTAAGGTTTTTCAACATAAGCAATTCACAGGTATTTTTCTTTAATCATGGAAGTGGGATCATCATCTGTACCTATCTTTGTTGCAAATCTGACTGTAGTTGAGGTCAAGGACCATCCCAGGCCAATTTTCAAGTGATATCCGCATGTGGCTACCTTGGAAAATTCGGTTAGCGCTTTTTTCCATATCCTAAAAGGAGTTGTGTATGTCAAAGATGTAAGGGCTTACATCCATTGTCACATTGAAGATTTTGGAACGTGTGATATCAAGGGCATGTACATGAATGAGCTAATGGGAGATTCTGGAAAGATTAATACTAAGTACAAGCACATTGAGGATTTAGGGTTTTCCAACATTTTGGACATTCCAGAATTTGAAGATGAAATCATTAGGTATGTTTTGAGAAGAGTGCATGGAGAGTTTATGTGGTTAGATTGACCATATAAGATTACAAAGGAGGCCATCAGGGAAATCACCAATTTACCACAAGTTGGGCAACGTCCAAATAAGAAGATTTCTAATGATCATGTCAACAAGATTACTGATGCAACATCGGACAAGCGATCTAAGAGAATTAATACTATCACCGACACAGACATTAGATTCGGTAGCATGGTCATCAGTTATAAGGTAGCTCGATCAAACTGACATAATTATGTTTCTAGCTCCTACATTTTCATAGCTTACAAAATGATGAGAGAAAATGAGAAATTGGATCTATGTGGTTGGATGTTGGATGAACTATTGATAAACATAGAAAAGATTAAAGGAGAAAAGAAAGGGACTTTCTGGTATGGTAACCTAATTGTTTGTTTAATGCTATTTTTCATGAATGAGACTCCCGATTTTGGGAAGAGACAATGGGCATTATATATCTCGGTAGGGATGCAACTGAAACATTCAATTGCTACATTGGCAAGTCAAAGAGATGACAAAGTATGGGGTGATTTTAAGGCATTCCAAAAGGCTATGAAATCTAGAGAGAGGGTTCCTAAGCACATTGTTGAGAAATACTCAACTGACATATGCTTCATGGTGAAGAAAGATGAAATACTCATGGATGCAGTCAAACCCCAGAAGATCTGAATTGAGGAAATGGGCTATGAAGTTGATACACAGATTTTAGATGCTTATGCAAAAATGTTGATTGATGCACCTATTGATGAAGTTGAGAATCCTTGTGGTACTGCTAAACAAAAGACACAAGAAGTTGAAACTAAGTTCAACCAAAAGAAGAGAGAGAAGTAGGAAGGTAAGGCAAGTAAATTTGTTGAAAAGGTTTCACAGGACATCAAAGCATTAATTGATGTTGTCCCAGAGAAAGGCACAAAGAGAAAAGAACCAGAAGTACACATTGAGCCTATTGCAACAAAGTCTACATCTAGGGATGACACACCCCTGGCTTTCAAAAGGGTTATAAGTAAGAAAATAGAAGAAACCAAGGTAGAGGTTAAAAAGAAACTGGTTAGGAAAGCTACATTCAAGTTACCGGCACACAAGCAAGCAACAAAAGTAACACCTTTAGCCCCATCTATTACTGATAGAAGGAAGAAGAAGGGAGACATTGATCTGACAATTGAATCTAGTAATGTAACTATCATTCCACCAAAAACTTGTGCAGAGTTAGTTAATGAGATTACTAAGGATGGTATGTTAAAGAATTTATTATGAACATTTTGAGGATGATGAACAAAGAGAAATAGAGGAAGCAATATTGTTGTATTTGGATATTATAAGAAAGCCTTGATAGAAATTGAAGACCAAATACTGACATAGTTGTATGATATGTTAGATGATAGGAGACTATCTGTCAGGCCCAATATGGAAAGCTAATGTACTGAGAGGGGAGGGGTGAATCAGTACTTCAAATCTTTTCTTCAACAATAACTTTACTGTTAAGCATAAACCAAAAACTGTTGTAACATAATGTAATGCTAAAACAAATAAATAACAATCATACATGATTCACTCCATAACACATATATTTTGGTTACGCAGCAAATCTTGGTTAGAGAGAAAAACTACAGTGGGGATGACACCCACAACTTCACTACTACAATAATAAAGGCTGCTAGGTTAGAGCTACATGTTTAGCTATTTCTGATAGCTTACCTTGTTAGGAGTATCAAGATCTTTAGATCTACCTTGCTAAAGGGTTTTACAATACTTATTCTAAATGCTGCACCTGGTTAAAGGCTTCACAATTTATAGACTTTGTTAGAGTCTTTTACCCTATTAAAGGTTTCTCTTACAACTCAAAATATTACAATCAGAATCTTACAAAATATCTGCAACTTCACATCTGAAATGTTATAGCAGATTCTATGTGCTCAAAATAAAATTACCTTGCTTATAGCATACCTCGGTAAATCATAAATTAACTTGGTAAACCTTTCTGTTTACTCTATTCCTTGAATGTTCTCTAAAATCCTTCTCGGTGACCTCTGTGTATCTTTGTCAATTGTAACAGTCATAACACTCAGTGCTTTCCCATGATTTTGCTTTTCACATATGTCTTGCTTCACACACATATATTTGATCCTCAATTCATGCTGTATAAATAGATCTCTTGTAATGGTGATCTTGTTCATGCTTCGATCTTACAAACATGATTCATCGAATGAATAACCATACAAAATTATTTCATTGGATAGATGTCCTCAAAATCATATAAAATCTATAAGTGCAATTTCCAATGTGTTAACGGTTTCTTGTTCCTCGATCTTTGTAACACATTTCCCATATGTCTCTAGGTTCAATGAATCTAGTAACACGTTTCACTCGGTGTGTATTAACTCGGTATACCACCTTTGCTGCTCGATAATCATAGAACGTTACTCGGTAGACAGCTCGGTGTATACTAAACTTTGTGACTTGTAACTTCTGTAACCAACTGCTCTGTACTTACCGACTGAATATTTTGGTAGTAATAACCGACTAGGGTATATAGAATGACTTTGGACATAAAACTAATGACAACTTAGTAAATAGTAACACTATCAACAATGCAAGAGGACAAGCATATTAAGATACAAGAGTTGTTATCTGTTTGTTTTTCTATTGCTCCAGAAGAAATGGATAGGACACTTGAGGTTGCAGATAGAAAAATCTTTAACAACAAACATAGAATAACCAGTCTTATGTTAGGAAGGGTAAATGAGATAATCAAGGAGACCCACAAGGCATGGGTTAAGTTCTTTGAAGAGAACCGTGGCTTTTATACTTCACCAAAATCTAAGAAAGATACTACAGACATCCCGATTAAAGGAAAATAAAAGAGTATTATGGGTACTTCACCCTCAATTTTGAAAAACATTAAGATAGTGGAAATTAAGCCCCCGATAGATACAAATATATAGAAAAATGCTGAGATATTGGAAAATACAAAGAGTGTAAAGGTTGATAATGTACATGATACTAATGTTGAGGACAATAGTCCTCCAGATACAGATGTACAAGATGAGGTAATAGTTCCTAGGGAGGAACCAACAGTTACTGGGACTGCACCAAGTGGTGAAGCCATCGGTGCAAGTAAGGAAACTGTAAAGGATAAATCATCAGAGGAGAAGAAAGAGGAATCCGACAGGGAATCGGTAGTGAGTCCATAATTGTTGTCAATTGACACCTCATAGGTTGAAAAGAAAAACATAACCGAGATGAGTTTTACTGAACTCATGATGATGGCTGCACAGAAATTGATGAAGGAGGGATCTATGGATAAAGGGATTATTGATCAGTCTATCATTGTTTTGCATAGACTAGTCCTAGAGTGCAAGTTTGACAGAGAAGAGAGCCCATTTGGTAAGCTTAAGACAATTACTAAGCACATTTGAAAAGATTTACAATTCGTGCAATAGATTTCAAACCGACAAGCACTTGAGAGGTTCACACAGGCAAAAAGAGCTACATTTGATCAAGTGATTGAGTCTGAGAGGAAGAAGATTGATGAAAAATTGAAATTGATAGACAATTCTTTAAAGAAGTGTACAAATATTTACAGAGTATGTTGTAACACATATATTCTTACAATTAATCTGGATAAAAGGATTAAGGAATCTCAAGAGAAAATTGCAGGTATAGCCAATTCTTTTGATGGATTGAATTCATTGACTACATCCATTGATGGTTAGATTTTGGTTTTAGAAGCCAAATTTTTGTTCTTGACAAAGAAAAAGACAAAATCATAAGAAGAGCCAGAAGTATTAGAGGTTTGGCGAGTCTTCGGTTGGATTCACTCAGTGTACATAAGAAAGAATGTATAGATATGGTTGGTAAGACCACACTGGCAGAGTTAAGTGAGAAAGAGTCATTTTCTCATATGCTAAATGGACTTGTATCTATTTCTGACACTTTCAAATCTGGTTGGGATACTTATCTTGAGCTATTGGAGAAGGCTTATCCAAAATATTTCAAATATGTTAAGCTCCAGTAAGGTATTTTTGGGATATTCATTGTACAATCTCGTCCCGATTTTGGATTTTTGGTACTCTTTTTGGAAATTCTGGTGGCATTGATGTCAAAGGGGGAGTGATATAGATGTGAAAAAGAAAAAGGGAGTTGTATACATTAGGGGGAGATATGGAGATATGAAGATATGGAGTATTTTGAACTGATGGATATTCAGCTTAGGGGGAGTAGGTTCAGCATGAAACCAATAAATGAAACCATGATCATTTATCACATGAGTGTTTCCATCAATGCCAAAGGGGGAGATTGTTGGCAATTAAAACTCAATTGGTTGGTTTCACTATGTTGTCATTGATGGAAACATGGTATATTTTTCTGGCTTCATGTTTTGGTTCAGTTGTGTACCAACAGGCACTTCACACACACTACACTGGCACCGACAGGATGAAAGGATTTCTTTGGTTACAGGAAATGCAGGCCTACATGGCTTAGAATCAAGTTATTGGCATTGGAGGCTGACATCTCTTGGATCCGGCATTGGTGATTGTTTTTGATATTCATGTATTTATGTTATCTAGCCAACATGTATATTGTAATTATCTTTGTAAGTCGACATAAGGCATGATAAACTGTATAGGGTATATATGACAACTGGATTAGATCATTTTGATGTATTATGTGGATATGATATGATGCAAATATGTAATTGGGAAGGAAATAATGAAGGAGATGCAAAATATCTAAGAGAGATTATGTATGTGAGGATATTTTTGTAAAGGGGTATTCTAGTAAAGGGTTTAGGGTTTCAGTCTTCAGACCGGAACAAACAGAGCTTAACTGGAATTGTATTATGGCATAGAAGATGATATCTTAGTAGTTCACTCATTTCTCTAGATTGTAGTCTGGATTTATATGTAGTCAGTGAGGCTCCTTTTGTGATTGAGCAATGTGCTTTAGGCTGTAAGCCTTCCTGCAAGTGCAGACCCCTATATTTGGTAACATCTCTTCATATGGCCAGTGGATTGATATTATGGGTCACAAATCCCACTGTGGTTTTTTCTTTTTGAGGTTTTTCATGTATAATTATGTGTGCTATGGTATTCATTCATATGATTGGATTATTGGTTGCTTTACTTCTTTTAATTCTAAATGTACCGGTATACTGGTTGGTGTATGCATGTTTTAATAAGGTTAAAATTGATCATACCAGTATAACATTGATTCACCCCCCTCTCAATGTTCTTGGATTCCAACAAAATTCTCATAGAGATTACAAACACATCGGTTAAATCTTGATCATTAGAATACATGCAATCAACTTTACATTCTTCCAGGCATCTACAACTACTCCTAGATCATCGCACTTCAAATATTGTAACACATCATGTGTTTGTCACTTCATACTATGCATTTGATCATTCCCAAGATAAAAGATTATCTTTATGTGCCAAAACCATCTTGAAACTCATCATGTGCAACACACTTTCATGGCATCTTCATCACCGACCATCATTCGGTCATAAATCATCACAACTGATCTCCAAGCTTCACCAGTGATGGTCCTGCTTCTCAACTGGATAGGGTTACCGATTAATCTTCACTACTTCATTACCGGTTGCTTTACTGCTTCATTCCCAGTTGCTTTACTACTTCATTACCAGTTGCTTTATTGATTCATTACCAGTTGCTATTGACATCAATGACAACACTTCCTAATATACTTCTTCAATGCATTTTTCATGCAATGCCAATAAAGATCACTTGAGAATGCCATTTTTTCCATCTTTGAATTTTATAAAAGTTTTGGTTTGATGTTGACACTTGACTTTTTCGAGGGACTTGATCTTGTTGATGTTTTTGACTAAACCTGGTTGAGATTCCACTTTGTTTTTGGTATTTTCTAAAATGTTTGAATTTGGTGAAATGTAGCAAAGGACACAACATACACATCAAAAAGAATAATAACATAGAAAGAATACTTGTTTAAAGAACTTTTCAAATTCTCATGAATGTTGTAGTCTTTCTCAAAACCCCATTTTGTTTTCACTGTAATTAGTCAATCGATAGCACATCAAGTAGACTCTCCTAATGGTCAAAAGGTCACAAGTATTACCACAACCCACATCTTGATACTCCGTCAGTTCAAACAACCCTATCACACCCTAGGGTGTGCCCATTTTTTTGCCTTTTTTCTAGAAATTAGACCAAAGAAGATTGCTCCTCAATTGGCCCGTTATCCTGGGAGATATATCATGAGTGTCTTCAGAGCAGATTCTTCCCCACCCTTGCACTGTGATAATCCAAGTATCTGGTTATTGACTCAGTTGGGCTTCTAATTTTTAAGGTGTTTAGAAAGGGTTTCGTTCGAGTGGTCACAATCAACAACATTTTACACTCAGTTGAGGGAGGTCTCCTAGTCTGTAGAGGTTACGTTCTATAGATTGTAAGGTACTGTATAGGTGCCGAGGGAGGCATACCGCCATTGTGACAACATGTATCAATAGTCGCATATGATTTTCATCACATACACATTTATTTATAGTGACTTGGATTTCTTGGCTTTAGCCATTGCCACTTAGGTCGTTCCCTCTCACTTGGCCTTATGGGCTACTTGAGAGGTAGGCCTTCTAAAGGTGTTATCATAATGCAGAAAATGAAATAAAGCATGAAAAAGGTGGGTCTGGCATTTTGATCATCCAAATAAGGAGAGACCATATACCTATTACCTTGAAGACACAAAGAACAATGTCTCCTTTTAAACCTTATTGCAATGTTTTCTAAACTATAGAGATGTTGCTCCAAAAAGGCATGGGGTTCATTTTAACCGTCATAGCAATGATGAAAGAAGGAAAAAGAATTTGATTTTGTTCTTTTTAACAACACCAAAAGAAATTTTCTACTCTAACACTATAGAGAAAATAACGTTAGTAGACATATGGTGGGCTATCCAGCCTATCTTTTTCTTAGTTACAAAGCTTTGTCTTTTCACAACCAGAGAGTAATTCTGATAAGAATCAGAACTAAATAAAGACAAAATACAAAAAACTTAAATTGGCAATTGCGAGTTACCCACTGAGCAATTGCGAACTAACCTCTTCTCAACTGCGAACTAATATGCTAGCAATTGCAAATTATTGTGATAGCAATTGCAAATTGATGTTTGAGCGATTGCGTAGCATTATCAAGTCAATTGCTCATCAGTTAAGTGGCAAAAAAATAAATATAAATAGAAGTAAAAGACAAAAGATAGAGATTTATTCTGCAATGATGTTACTCCAAATCACATGAGCCATCACATCAATATCGTCATAAAAGTTGTATTTGGCAAGGAATCGATGGATAGTTCTATGGTATTGAGAAATTTCCTCTCCCTCTTCAATTTCAAGAAGTTGTCTTTCTGCCTTTCGTAGCCCTCGATATGTTATTTGTGCTCTCCTATGCTGTCTTGCCCTCTTTGCACCTGGAATTTTGGAGGCCACCTTTCCTGCCATCAAATTAGACACATTTTATGCAAAAAATAATTTTTTTCCAAAAATTAAGATTTTTTATGGGTTAGGTGCGCAAGATCAACTAATTAAGAAACGACAAATAAAAAATTGATTTTCCACTTTTTTGAGAAATTGCGGTGGATTTTACTATCAATTGCAACGGATTTTGATAGCAATTGCTAATAAATATTGACAATTGCAAATTTCTGTCTGATCAATTGCGGATTCTAGTTTTTTTGTGTACGCACGGATCTACAAAATCAATTAAAACAACAAATGAAGTTTAGCATTTCTTCACGTCGGGTTCACCAAATGTATTTAGGGGTAAATTAAGCGTAAATAACATAATTAGATTATCAGAGCGAATCACCAACTCTAATCTAATCAAATTACTTCTAAATTACATTGAAATAACATCAAATCAATTGCATAATGAAATTAAATCTAATTTAAACTCCCTCAATTGATGTGATGAAGCTTCCATTGCTCTTCTCTATCATTGTTGATGTAGGTGGCTCTTAGGTATGGCACTTGATTTCCTGCATAAGATGGACAATAACTTTGAAGACTGTGATTCTAGTTTGAAATGAGAAAATGAGGTTGAATTTATAGATTTATAACACAAAGGACGTGAGAATTTGAACTCAAGTGTTGATTGATAGACAACTAAAATTGATTGATTTGTTAACTCATTAGATTGATCTGTTAACATAATTGATTAAGGAGTTAACTGAATTGATTAACCAATAGACTGAATAGACTAGCTAGTTGACTGAGTTGATGAATCGGATGACTGAATTGATTAGAGAGATAAGTGGATTAATTTATCAGTTAGAAAAGGCGATTGAGAGTTAAAAAGGGTGATTGATGATTTAATTGAGTTAACTAATTAGATAACTGATTTGATCAAAATCAATTCTGATTTTAACATGTGCTGTAGGATTTTGAAATTGAATTTCATTTTCATTTTCAATTTGGATTTGAATTTGGACTTTTGAATGCTGAAATGCACATGAAATTAACTGAAATTCAGATTTGATGAAATATGAATTTGGAAGAAATGAAATTAATTGGAATTAAGTGAAATCTGAATTTGGGGAAAATGACATGAAATTAGATGGAATTAGAATTTGGGGATTGGAAGAATTAGATTAATTAATTAAATAATTTAAATGAATTTTTTTTTTGATTGATAAAAGGCCAAAGCCAAATAATTTTTATTAATTAAAAAAATAATTACAGTTACACCTCCATTCAATGTAGGCACCGGTAGGAAAGAATGGAGGAAAGAAAACCTCCGGTCTAGCCTAGATCCATTAATGGATCAAAAAAAATACACAAGATTTAGGTTACAATAATGAAGATGATGTAGGTCTCATTGAGCCCAATGTTCAGGATGATCTTGAAGAGAGCATGTGAAAACTATCACATAATATTCGAGCAGCATACTGCCCTTCTCTATGGGTGACCCCCTCTCTTATGAACGACAACCCTGACTTTACCTGAAATGGCAGAGAGTAGCAGGCCTTAACCCCTAAGATGCACAAGATACTCATGACATCTTTCACCATGACGTTAGAAAAAAAAAAAAAAAAAATGAACAGAGATAAATTGCTTTCAAAAATCAAGCCAACTTGACTAGACTTCACAACTGATCATACCTGCTAGGATTATCACCTTGTTATATCATAAAAACTCAAGATGTTAGCCATAAAGAAATTCCAGAATCATAAAGCATGGTCAGTGCTCAAAACCACCGAAGGGGGTTATTGGATAAACTCAATATACAATCATGAAGCAGTCTTCCATAACTAATTCTGCATAGAAATGGGGTGAGATACCATCCATCATAGGTTTAAATTCAAACACATAGCCTTCCATGACATAATTTCTTAAAAGAACTAACTACGAAAATGGAAATGCTAAAGGGAAATGGAAAAACTTCCAGAAAGACTCGGATCCTATTGAACTAACGATCAT
>NC_081408.1:429641773-429724773 GCF_030272615.1 Cryptomeria japonica | reverse complement strand
CTGGTTCTCCTCCACCAATTCCCCCTGAGAATCCTCACTGAAGAGGGATCGGAAATACTAAAGAGCCTCCCTAGAAATATCCTGCAAGGATAATAACATCTCACCTCTATCATTGACCAGAGCAGAAATGGAGTTCCCATGGCGTCTCGCCTTCACAAAGTTTAAAAATAAAGTAGTGTTCTTATCGCCCACTTGAAGCCAATCAATGCGAGCTCTCTATTTCCAGTAAATTTCTTCTTTGAGTTCCCATTCCTCTAAAACCTTGAGAGCCCTATCCTCCTCCCTAAGCAAGGCTTCAGACAAACCCTACTCTCTGATTTCGCTGGTAATGCCATTTAACATTGTTTGGGCAGCTTTCTTAGCATGAAAAATGTTCCAGAAACCCTGCCTATTCCACAGTTTAAGCTAAAACTTAACAAACTACAACTGCTTGGCAAAAGTATACATGGCAGTGCCAAAGGCCGGCCTCACCTTCCTCCACCACTACTCAACAAGAGCCTGCAAAGCGGGATCCCGAAGCCACATAAGTTTTAATTTGAAGGAAGGAGAGTGAGCAACCCGGGCTAAAGAAGAGACCAGCTTGATAGGCCAGTGGTCATAACCTCTCCAGTCAAGAATATTAGAACTTGTGGACCACCCCCCACCAACCCAAGAACTGGAAACCAGAAGTCTATCCAACCTTTCAGCAATCCAATACTCCCCCACTCTCCTATTGTTCCAAGTGAACAAACCGTTGCTAGGCTTAATGTCAACTAGATGCAAGGAAGATATACTATCCTGAAAGAGATAAGAAGAGGGATCCAATCGCATGACACCCCCCTTCTTCTCTCTCAACTCAATGATAGCATTAAAGTCTCCCACCATAATCCAAGGATGAAAAGGGACCAACCTTCGCATGCAAGAAATATGAGACCAAAAGTTTTGCTTGCCCAGAAAATCGGTGGGTGCATAGATATTAGTAAACAAGATATGGTCTCCAGTCTCAAGACTCAAGGCAACCTCGGATAACGACGATCTAGAAGCCACCCACCAGACAGGGTGAATCTTTGAAGGATTCCACAGACATGCCACTCCTCTAGATGACCCAACAACCCCAATACACTGACACTCACCTCGCCTCCATAGCTTCGGCACCAACCCCATCATACTCTCCACCAAAAGTTTAGTTTCTTACAAAAACAAGATATCAGGTGAATGATTCCTAATCAATTCCTGGGTAACTTTTTGTCTAGGGCCGTTGTTCAAGCCCCTCACATTCCATGCAAGCACAATCATTTAGGAGGATTGGAAAAGTGAGAATCCAAAGTCTTTATTGACCCCGACTCAACCAAATTCTCTCCCATCAATTTGATTTTATCCAAATCCTTCTTTCTGCCGGCCTTTGAAATTTTCTCCGAAGCACTTTTCTTAATATCTTTCTGATGAAGACCCAGGTGAGTAGAAGACTTATTAGTTTTAGCTCCAGCTGGTTCCACTTTCAGAGCTATCGGGGAGCCCTCCCCCCCCACCAAATTCACCTCCAAAATAGGAGTGAGTCCCACCTCAGCCCCTGCAATCTACTCCATCTCTATTTGTTGGCTTCCAGTCACTAGCAAGGCCTGGGTAAAATCCTCCATAACTCTTTTTGAACCCCCCCTGAAGCACCTTGGTCCAAAGGGGTTAACCCCAGATTCGCTTCCTGTTGACTGAGGTCGTCCCATGCTTCAAATCTATTAAAGGTATCCTCCTCCCGTCTCTCCTGAAGGGACCTCTTCTGGCCACTATTTCTGTTCCTTGTCTTAACTAAAACAAAACCATCAGCACCCACAACGTCGACCGACATAGTAGCTTTTTCCTTTATCAGCCCTATCTTGGCTCTGGGCCGGTTGTTGAGGTTGGTGCACCATTGGTTTATATCTAGGGCACTTACGTTGTAAATGACCATACTCATGGCACATACGACAACGGAAAGGTAAGATCTCATAATCTAACTGCTGAACCCATGAGTAAGAACCCGCACACATATCTATAGCATCTGGCAAAGGTTTACTAAGATCAATTTCAACACAGATGCGCACAAAGGTCATTACCTTTCTCCCTAGGGTTTGCGATGAAGATCCCACTGGTTTCCCAAGAAGTGCGGCTAGCATCCGTAACACCTCCTCCTAACAGCACTCCACTGGAAAATGTGGTAAACAAACCCACACAGGAACCTTGTTTGGGAGCTCCTCTGAAGGGTTAAACCTCACATGCCAAGGTTTGATAAACAACCCCACCTGGTTGTAAAAATACAGGCCTCCTTCAAAGACCCTATTGAGATCCTCCATACAGTTGAAAGTAACCATGAAATAGTTGTTCGCCAGTAGCATGATCTCCATTTCCCCATTCGGTGCCCAAGTCCTCCGTGCCCAGTTTTCTAGGAATTGCAGGGAGACCCTCATTCCCAAATGCAGTATAGCGAGTGTTTTGAAAAGTACTCACCATCTTCAGCTATCATCTCAGGAGGAATAACCAGCTTCGGCCTTTCACTGCATCTCTCGAGACACCCATTAATCTTCATGAGGCGAGAACTACCAGCACTTCCAAACCTCGGTTCTGAGGAGAAAAGATTATTGGAAAATGTCTTCATATTCTGAAGTGGGGGTTTTGAACCCACCGCAGCACGGAAGTCCATGGCTGGAGCCACCTGTGAGGCCTCACCACCAAAACCCGACATCGGGACGCAAAACAGTTAAAAGGCGACAAAAGACAGCCAAGGACCAAACCCGAAGAGCCCCTTGAGAAAGCACGCCCCCCCAAGAATCAACCCCTTCCAAGCTCCTCCTCCGAAGAAGCCAAACGAACCCCTTAACCCCACGGGAGACCCACGGGGTACCCACTGCCCGCAGCAGTTCGTAACCCAACATCCCCACAACCCAACCTCCCCTCGACGACCAGCGAAGCAACCCTTCCACCCTCAGCCACACCC
Organism: Cryptomeria japonica; assembly: GCF_030272615.1. Classification (NCBI taxonomy): domain Eukaryota; kingdom Viridiplantae; phylum Streptophyta; class Pinopsida; order Cupressales; family Cupressaceae; genus Cryptomeria; species Cryptomeria japonica. The sequence goes on along the minus strand of NC_081408.1, from coordinate 429,721,826 downwards.
AACCCTCCGCTAACCTCGACTCCATGCACTTCCCTCCCCCTCTGCACCTATTACAACTCCTCTTGTGAGCTAGGGCTTCGAAACCCCAGCTTGGCCGCTCGCTAACCCTTGCACGCGCGCCATCATTCGTAAACTTATTTTACTATATATATATATATTTATTTTCTTTCATTAAAAAAAATACATAAAGAAAGATTTAGATGATTTTTTTTTGTTTTAGAGAGAATCGTGTATTTTTATTTCTTCTTTGTACAAATAAATTAAACTCTATGACTTTTTTTTCATTTTCAACTCTCTCTGTTTATTCATTCCTATGAGTACTTTATTTCTCAAAGACAATTTATCTCTCTATGATTTCCTTGAAATCCTCTCTGTAAATTTATTTCTCCAATTGATTTATTGCTTGAGATTAATTATTCCTCAATATTTAATCCTCTATGAATATACATCTCTGGAAGGATCCACCTCTGAAGAATAATTATCCTTGTGAATACTATTCTCTTATATATATACCTTTGACTTAGGAATAAATTTATTTCTCTGTGTATAATCTACCTTGGAATAATTTATTTTCTCTGTGTATATTACCTCTTGGTTTTATTATTTCCCACTTTTTTATTTATATCTCATATTAATCTATTCCCCTATGTTTGATTATTCTTTAAAATAATACCTTCCCTTATATTTTCTTATCTCTAAAATATTTTATCCTCGATGAATTTAATTGAAGAAATTAAACTCTAGATTTTATATTTATATAAATGATAATAAATTCTAGTTTATATATATATATATATATATATATATATATATATATATACATACGATATTACTAAATGCAAAAAGAAAAAAAAGAGAAAAAAAAAAGTTGATTTTTTCTTTTCTTTTTTGTTGTTTCTAATTGTTTTTTCGAGAAGAGAAGGTGGGGTAGGGCTCGTGGGCCAACTTCCCCACTCCCTCTCCTCTTATTCCCTTCTATGGTCACATAAAGCAAATCAATGTTTATTAAAAAAAAAATTTAAAATTAAAATTTCATTCAATGTAAATTTTATTGGAATATATTTTTAATTAAATTTCTTGTGGGGTAATTTATATTTTACAGTTTGGAATTAGTTAATACATTCTAATTTAGATTTTAGTTTAGTAAATCCATATTTAGATTAAGTTATAATTTGGATATCTAATACTTCCCAATTAAACTTTTGATCGGTAAAATTATATTTGTAGATTAATTTAAATTATAATTTAGATTTGTTATAATTAAGTTTTAATTTGGTAAAAAAATAATATTTGTAGTTTAATTTAAAATTAAGTTATAATTTGGCAAAACGATATTCGTAGATTAATTTAAGTTAAATATCAGTTTGGTAAATTAATATAGGTAGATTAATAACTAAACTTACAAATTGGAATTTTTGTTTAATTGAATTTTGGCTTGGTAAATTTATAGACTAATTTGTAACTAAATTTATAATTTGGGAATTGTTGGGTTATTTATTTGGTGATTTCAACTCATTATGAATTATTAAACCTTATAGTTATTGATGTCATGGAAATGGGGACAAGGCAACAACAAAGTTCAATGTTAATAAGTTAGTTTCAACCATAAAAACAAAACAAAGAACTAAAAACCATTCCAAACATATCAAGAGAGATTTCAAAAAGCATGAAAGAAGTTTAACAAAATAAAAGAAAGGAGAAGAGCCTCCCTAAGATGTTTCCATGATGCCTTTTGATGCTTCTCCCTTGTTTCTCTCCTCTCCAAGTCCCAAATGAGTGTAGCTCTCAGCTTTTAGCACTAGCCATGGATGCCATATGGAGATTCAAGATGGTTGAATATGATAAGCAAATACTTATGCAAGAGTAGATAGTGATGCTATGAAAAAGCTCTATGCTAATGCCAGTATAACAACAATACTCTAAAATGCTTCTCCTTTTGCTTGAGGAGAAGGGTTCTATTTATAGAAGAAATAGGGAAATGAAGGGTTAAGATTGAGCAATCTTAACAAGGGTTAGGATTGAAAGTTGGGGATCCATGTGCACAATTGGCACCAATAAAATGGTGACAAGTTTCAACATAGGATTGGGTTGAGAGAAGAGGTTGGAGGCATTAAAGGCCTGAGAAGACCTCATGGTTATCTAGAAGGTAAGGGTCAAGTCTAAATTAAGATTACCCATTGGATTAAGAGTTAATCCAAGGATAAACCTTTGTGCAAATGTTTAAGAGATAATCATGGTCAAAGCATTAATGGCCTGATGAGACCTTTGGGTTGGGTAGAGGTTGAGTCAAAACAAATGTTTTAACCATGTGGGAGGGTTTGAGGTAACCATTAATGGTTATTGGAGACTTTGGGGATTAAGTGGTTGAAGGTTGAAAGCTTTCAAAGGTTATCCAAGACTTTGAGGGTTAATTTGTTGAACACACAAAGCATTAATTGCTTTTCAAAGACTTTGGAGTCTTTGAGAAGTGACTCCAATTTGCTTAGGAATGTGACAATATTTAGGGGATGGATTAGGCTAATTAGGAAGGGTTTAGAAGAATTTAGAAGGGGTTTAGGCATACAAGTGGATTTTGTAGGAAAATGTAAGTGGGAGAAATTTTGGTATTTTCAATTAAAATAAAATCATTTATTTCAATTAAATGGTGTAAGTTGCATTTGGATAAATATTTAAATAAATATTAATTTATTTAAATGAGAAAAAGAAGATAAAGCATTAAAATGCTTGAAGACTTTGAGGGAAACCATTAAAGGCTTGAAGACTTTAAGAAAAACCATTAAAGTCTTAAGAAGACTTTTTAAAGCCATCAAGTTTGAATACTTTAAGGGAAACCATTAAAGGTTTCAAGTGGGTGAGGATAAATAGGATTTTAAATAAATAATTTATTTAAAATAGTTGTGCAACTTGCTTTTGTAGGAAAATACAAGTGGGTGGAGGATAAAGGTGATTTAAATAAATTATTTATTTAAAATAATTGTGCAACTTGCTTTTGTAGGAAAATGCAAGTGGGTAGAGGATAAAGGTGATTTTAAATAAATGTTAATTTATTTAAATGTGAGAGGTGGGATTTTGGGGGATTTAAATAAATATTAATTTATTTAAATGTGAGAGAAGATTTAATTAAATAAATATGATTTATTTATTTAATTAATGGTCTGAATTTGGTTAAGTGAATTAAATCAAATAAATTGAATAATTTATTTAATTAATAGGAGAAGAGGGTTAAGATGAATTAATTAAATATTAATTTAATTAATTATTAATTGATGGTTAAATAATCAAATAAATACTAAGTATTTATTTAATTAAGTGGACAGATTTATGTGACTACAGTTATAAACATGAATTTAACTTAATTTATTTCCAAAATTGTTTAAAGTTTTAAAGGAACTTCTTTCCAAATAAACATGTTTAGAGTCTCCTTATTCAATTTTTTATTTCAAAGCAAATGATTTAATATTTTATTTAAAATCATCCTCATTTAAGATTATTTGTTAATCTTTCATGTAAGTTACGCATTTAATTGTTATCATGCAAGTTATACATTTATTTGCTATCATGCATGTTATGCATTTATTATTATCGTGCAAGTTACATATTTATTTCATCATGCAAATTACATAATTGTTGTTATCATGCAAATTATATTTCATAAGCTAGATATAATAGCCCTTCTCAAACTGAATATTAATTCTTCTAGTAGTAATAGTGATTCTCCATTTTCATAGAATTAGTTTATTTATTTATTAATTTTTTTAACTTAAAGTCCTTGTAAATAATGTTCTCAATTTTCAAGTTGCAATAGGTTAATGATTATCTAAGCTTTCAATAGAATAATAGTTTCTTTCATAAGTTGTTTTAAGCTTAGTGTTACTTAAGCTTTTTGAGTTAGTAAGATAGCTAAACAAAGAGGAGTTGGAAAACAAAAAACTTTAGCAGTGTTGGGTATCTATGGTACCTCTGGGTCATGCTTACGGGTAATGTCGTCGTGTTGAACTACTGCACTTAATGCCTAATAAAACTGCAATGGTGATGTCTGTGCATCGTCCCTGTAAACCACCGGGGAGAAATAAGGGTCATTTGGAAGTTAAAATCCAAGGGACAGGTAATTCCCCTTGGATCGATAATATAAAAAGATTAATTTTAAAATGAATTTACATTCACTTAGTTAAACCTTAGAAAAACCCCATTAGGGTTGGTTGCGTGTGATGTTTGGAATTTATTTATTTTGATAGATTTTGGCGGATGATAATGGGTTAAGGGTGACATATTTAATAGGAAATAGGACCTAGTTGTTTTAGGCCACAAGCATTAGGCCACTTTGAACCTTTTTGCTATCGAGCTACCATTGTGGGTAGCAACCACAGAGAAACTGTCTAGGGCATTGACCCTAGAAAAGGTTGCATACCCACCAAACAGTTTAGATTAAACCATAGTTAGAAACCAAAACTACATACTTTACGCCTTGATCTCATACCGAAACGGGTATGTAGGCAATCTAGGGACAAAGTTGTCCCTTGTACTTAGGCATTTGGGGATGGGGATTAGGATTTGGTTATGGGTGAGTAGTTGGTTCTTGAAGCTCCTTGGTCTTTTAATCAAATGGTGCAAATTCTAATTGAAAGATTAAAATTAATTCAATGCATACTCAGAAGGAACCCCGTATGGATTCGCTTGACTCTCTGAGGCTTTAGGCCGAATTTCGAGGCAGAACTCAATCTTTTTTATGTAATTATCTTTATACTCCTAAGGACGGCGACCTCGGTGCACTCCTAGTAGGGGAGTGTAGGCTTTAGAGAGTGGCTTAGGATCCGACTAGTTCGATGAGTCTAAAGTCTCTAGCCAGAGCATATCCTATTCTTATGAATAGATGCCTACCCCATTTGGGTAGATGCCTATCCTGGATGGGATAGATGAAACCTCATGTTCGGTATGGACATATGCCTAACCCTTATGGTTAGATGCCTAACCCATATGGTTAGATGGCTATTCCCATATGGATATATGCCTAACCCGTATGGTTAGATGACTAACCTGTATGGTTAGATGCCCATCCTGGTTGGATGCATGCCTATCCCATTTGGATAGATGTACCTGAGTATGTGATTGAATCAAACACAACTAAGAATAAGTAAGAATAAGAAATCAATAATTATATATAAAAAAAATAGTTGAGATTTTGGATTAAATTAAGTGGGTTTTACATGTGGTATCAGAGCAAAGGTTCAAGTCTAGGCCTTGAGCTCACTTCAACTTATATAAACTAAAGGAGTATCTTGTAAGCAGTAGAGATAAAATTATTAGATCTTAAATCAAAGATTGAATAATAAATTCGAATTTCAAGAAGACCTAGTTGGTAAGGAAGTGGAAGGGGAATCATACCACCACTATAAGGAGTCAAAGAGAAGTTAGTAATGATGGAAATCAACAAGAATAAGGAATCAATTATCAACAACAAGATTTGAAGCTATAATCAACGTATTAACTGAGAAAATGGATAAGATCAAGAACGACATTGAAAAAGAGAAGTGGGACTTAAAATGAGGATCTTGGCAATGATCAAGAAAATGAGATGGATAATAAGAAGGAAAATAATATGTTAGAGCTATCTAAAGATTTGAAGAAAATTACCCCCACCTAAGTTAGATGGAAAGAATATTGGTGAAGGAGCAGAAGATTGGTTGAATAAAATGGAAAAATAATTTGATCTAAAGGATATTAGTGAAACAACCAAGGCATTAAGGGGTCCCTATCAACTTATCAAGGAAGCATGAATTCAAGGGGTATAATGAGGATATAATCACATAAGATCAATTTTTTCATCATTTCTATATAAGGGGGCTATCACAACTATTCTTCGATGAGAAGGCGACATAATTTTATAATCTTCGACAAGGGGCTTTGATAGTTCAACAATTTTCGCCTAATTATTATAGTATGTATGAGGAGGGTCAAACCAAGAAGTTCATTTTTGGGCTAAATACCAACATAAGGGTGGAAGTTGATGTGAATGGACTCGAAGGTATGAAGGAAATACTTGAGAAATCTTTAAAACAAGGAAGGAAGACTCAAGCCCTAGCAGCAACAAGTTACAATTTTAGCGAGAATCATTCATTCAAAAGAAGGCATAAATGCAAGGGAAACACAAACTTCAACAATAATCAAAGAAATAAATTATCGGGAGGGAGACCACCCACTAATCAAAATCAAAGGGGATGGATTAATAATAGGGGCAATTATAACGGTAATATAGGATAACTTATCCACCAAGGTCCAATGAAGCAATGAATGATCCTCCTAGGATTTAAGTAAGGCAGGGACCACCAGGTGAGTGTTTTATGTGTGGAGGGAACCATTTTTCTAGAGAATACCCAAGAATCCAAGGTCGGATCAGGGCCAACCAACCACAACAAGGACCTCAACAAAGGATTCATTCAAGAGTTAGAAATTGAAGAATAAAATTTCAGAATGCTCCCATGGAAACTACAGGTACACTATTTGAACAACCAATTTCAATTCTAATTGACACTAGGTCATCTGAATATTTCATTTCACCTGAATTAGTAAGAAAATTTGCATTAAGAGTTAAACAAATTGAGTCGTCATGGATGATTCAGTATGGGGATAAGGAAAGTGGGGAAGTAACCAAGTGTTTACCAAAAGCAAGGGTACAATTTCCCAAGTTTGAAACAAGGGTATATCTCTATGTGGCACCCCTAGGGTTATATCATATAATTATTGGAATGAGTTGGCTAATAGATCATCAAGCTAGTGTGGATTTCTACAACAAAGTGGTTGAGTGTTTGGATGATGGGGAAAGAAGGGTCAAAATTCAAGGAAAGTTTAAACTTATCAACATAGAAACCGTATCAACCATGCAATTAAAGAAGGAAAGAAGTAGAGGATGCCTAATATATATGGTTGAAATTGATGAAGGAGAAGAGGAAAATACTCCAACTTCTAAAAATATCCCCTTCTTACAAGAATTCAAGGATGTATATCCAGAAGAATTACTAGGGTTACCCCCTAAAGGGAAGTTTGACTTTTCAATCGAGATTTTGCCAGGCGCTGAACCTGTATCAAGGGAACCTTACCGAATGAACACAACTGAATTACAAGAACTCAAAATGAAATTGGAGGAACTCTTAGCTAAGGGATTAATAAGCCCAAGTGTATCACCATGGGAAGTGCCAGTCTTATTTATTAAGAAGGATGGTACTTTGATACTATGCATTGGCTATATGATGTTGAACAAGGTCACAATAAAGAATAGGTACCCCTTGCATCGAATAGAGGATCTGTTTGATCAAATGAAGGGAGCAACAATGTTTTCAAATATAGACTTCCGATTAGGATATCATCAACTCAAAATTAAGGTAGAAGACATTCTGAAGACAACTTCTAGGACTAGATATGGGCATTATGAATTCACGGTAGTACCTTTTGGTGTAACCTATGCTCCAGTTGCATTTATGAACCTGATGAAAAGTGTGCTTCATGTTTACTTGGACAAATTTGTCTTGGATTTTTTGGATGACATCTTGATTTATTCTAGAAATGAGGAAGAACATTTATTTCACCTACAATTGGTCTTACAAAGGTTAAGGGAACACAAGTTATATGGGAAATTATCTAAATGTGCCTCCCTTGAAGAAAAGATTCACTATCTTGGTCATATCCATATCAAAAGAAGGAATAGTGATCGATCCAGCTAAAATAAAGACTATAGTAGAATGGTTGATCCCTAAAAATATTTCAGTGGTAAGAAGCTTTATGGGGCTAGCAGGGTACTATAGGAGGTTTGTGGAAGGATTCTCTAAGATAGCAAACCCTATCACAATATTGGAAAGAAAAGGTAAAAAGTTTGTGTGGATAGAGAAAATTGATAAGGCATTTCAAATTTTGAAAGAAAAACTAACTACAATACCTATCTTAAGGGTTCCAGATCCAAATGGACACTTCACAGTTGTAACATATGCTTCTATTGAAGGTTTAGGTGGAGTACTTATTCAAGATGAAGGGGTTGTGGCTTACAAATTTAGAAAATTGAAGACTCGTGAAGTAAATTATGCCCCTCATGACTTGGAGTTAGCAGCTATTGTGCATGCCCTACAAAAAAATAGACACTTCTTACTTGGGAAGTCCTTTGAGTTAAAACCAGATAATCAAGGACTAAATTACAATGGAATCAATATGATGAGAAGAATGCTACATGGGAGGACACCAGTGAGATGCAGTAGTTTTTTCTTTTTTTTCTTTTTCTTTAGACTTATGATGAACTACAAACTCTTTTATGGTTATATTAAATAAGTGCATCGGGACGATTCACAATTTAAGGGGGGGAGGATGTCATAAGCCTCTTTCTCTATCTTGATAAAAACTAGCTACTATTATAGTTATTGCTAGAAATGTTTTATTTATTATGATTGAAATTATTTTTAAAAAAGGAATTAAATAGTGCACACATACACACACTTGAAAGTCATAAACTTAATTTGAAAAATTATTCTTTTATTCAAAATACCAATTGTGCACATGTCGTAGGAGGAAATAAGAAGCTTCTAGAAGTAGATTTCAAATTCCACTTTCTTGCATGTAACCCACTTTGTCAACAATTAATTTTGCATGGATCAATTTTTGGAAAAGAATCTCTAAAATGCATTGACTCTCTTGATAGTGGAAAATTATGCATCTTTCTATGAAATGTATGTTAACTTTCAAAAAGGGGGCTATGCCATTTTTTATTCAAAGTAATTTCTTGAGTTTTGGTAAAACATGTTAGAAGTAGGAAGATTTTTTTGTAGACAATTGTATTGTAGGTGATTGTTTTTTTTCAAGTTTTTGAGATCTTACTAAGCTAGAAGGAAGGATTGAAGAAGGATATTTGGGGAGATTTGGAGGTGATTCAACATCAAGCGATTATGATCAATCCAGGTTCCCTTCTTGTCTATTTCTATAGTGGATTTGTATAGGTTTGATAGTAAAAATTTATATACTAATAAATGGATAAAAAATTGTTTATATATATGAAAATGAGAAATTTTTTTTCTTTAAATCGCTTCCATTTTCTTCACTTTGGATTCTATTCTAGTTTCAAAATATATAATAATAATAATAATATAATAATAATAATAATAATATATATATATTTCTTTTCTTTTCATAAAAAAAAAAATACATAAAGAAAGATTTAGATGATTTTTTTTGTTTTAGAGAGAATCGTGTATTTTTATTTCTTCTCTGTGCAAATAAATTAAACTCTCTATGATTTTTTTTTTCATTTTCAACTCTCTCTGTTTATTCATTCCTATGAGTACTTTATTTCTCAAAGACAATTTATTTCTCTATGATTTCCTTGAAATCCTTTCTGTAAATTATTTCTCCAATTGATTTATTGCTTGAGATTAATTATTCCTCAATATTTAATCTTTTATGAATATACATCTCTGATTTATCGCTTGAGATTAATTATTCCTCAATATTTAATCCTCTGTAAATAGACATATCTGTGAATCGATTTATTCCCTGAGATTAATTATTCCTAAATATTTAATCATCGGTGAATAGATATCTTTGTGTACATCTATCTCTGGAAGGATCCACCTCTGAAAAATAATTATCCCCATGAATACTATTCTCTTATATATATACCTTTGACTTAGGAATAAATTTATTTCTCTGTGTATAATCTACCTGGGAATAATTTATTTCTCTATGTATAATCTACCTGGGAATAATTTATTTTCTCTATGAATATTACCTCTTGGTTTTATTATTTCCCACATTTTGATTATTCTTTAGAATAATACCTTCCCTTATATTTACTCATCTCTAAAATATTGTATCCTCCGTGAATTTAACTGAAGAAATTAAACTCTAGATTATATATATATATATATATATAAATCATAATAAACACACACACACTCTCTCTCTCTCTCTCTCTCTCTCTCTCTCTCTCTCTCTCTCTCTCTCTCTCTATATATATATATATATATATATATATATATATATATATAATAAACGATATTATTAAATGCAAAAAGAAAAAAAAGTCGGCCACATAAAGCAAATCAATGTTTATTTAAAAAATAAAAAAATAAAATAAAAATTTCATTCAATGTAAATTTTATTGGAATATATTTTTAATTAACTTATTTGTGGGGTAATTTATATTTTACAATTTGGAATTAGTTAATACTTTCTAATTTAGGTTTTAGTTTAGTAAATCCATATTTAGATTAAGTTATAATTTGGATATCTAATACTTCCCAATTAAACTTTTGATCAGTAAAATTATATTTATAGATTAATTTAAATTAGAATTTAGATTTGTTATAATTAAGTTTTAATTTGGTAAAAAAATAATATTTGTAGTTTAATTTAAAATTACGTTTTAATTTGGCAAAACAAAATTTGTAGTAACTTTTAGTTGGTAAATATTATTCGTAGATTAATTTAAGTTAAATATCAGTTTTGTAGCTTAATAACTAAACTTACAAATTGGAATTTTTGTTTAATTGAATTTTGGCTTGGTAAATTTATAGATTAATTTGTAACTAAATTTATAATTTGGGAATCGTTGGGTTATTTATTTGGTAATTTCAATTCATTATGAATTATTAAACCTTATAGTTTTTGATTAAGCAAAAATAGTTTTTAAGGGACCCAAAACCCGATTACATTCAAAAGATATTCAAGAAGGAAACAAAACAAGACAACTCAAAACACCAGCAAAAAAACCAGCAGCAGAGAAAAGGACAGCAAGAGGCCAGCAAGAAATTGACCCCAAGCCCAACATTACAAGATAATTAAAAACTCTTCATAGTTTACTTAGCATTCTGTACCAAGAGCATCATCGCCTTGGCCGCTTCCCTCAGGTCGTTGTTTTCCTGTCCAATTTGACTCTCTTTCATTTTGGTGTCCTTCTCAATAGTGGTCTACCTAGTTCTATGCCTAGGGTTCTGGTGGGTAGGGTTGGAGGTTGGAGCATCTTCTATAATTACTGTTGGCATATGCACACTCCAATGAGACATTGTATGTGATTGAAGGTTTTTTCATTGATGGCAACCTTGCAATCCACCGACAAAGGCATTATACTGGCATCAGGAGATCACACTCTACATTGGCACTTAGGACTCCGACACTGGCACAGAAGAAAGGAGGTATACCGGCACAGAGGCCGACAGGATTTTGTTATATTATATTTTGTTTATTATTGTAAAAATGTGTAAGCCGACTTGGCAAATTGTAAAATGACTCTTATATATAAAAGAGATCATTGTAGACATTTGGTATGTAGTACGGAGAAGCATGAAGGAAAATATTAGGTAGACCTAATGTGCAAAATTTATGTCAAGGGGTATATGTAAAGAACAGAGTAGGAACCGATACTGAATCAGGCATTGAAGATGCTATTGTAAAGTAGTACAAGATATTGGATTTGTATAATCCTTATTGTAAGTCAGTGAGACTTCCCATTGAGCAGTGAGCTCTAGGCAGTTGGCCTTCCTGCATGTGTAGGCCCCTATTGTAAGTAATATTCTCTTATTGGCCAGTGAGTGAATATTGTGTGTCACAAATCCCACTAAGGTTTTTCCCACACCGGGTTTCCTCATTAACATCTTGTGTTATGGTGTGCTTTTCATGTGGATGTTCTTGATTCTGTTTATTGCATTATTTCTTGCATACCAGTACACTGTTATATTATGTTATGCATGTTTTAAGTTAAGAAATTCCTATTACTGGTTAGATACTGATTCACCCCCCCCTCTCAGTATCTGTGGGATCCCTAACAATTACTAGGTTCTTATCCTGATTTTTCTTTTCCAAATGATCCACCAACACGTTCATATTCTGGGGAGAAACTTTAAGGACCTGGAGGCTGTGGTTCATAAGGCTTTTCAAAGCCTTCTAATTATGGGCAATTCGGGTGTTGACGTTGTCTTTGTCCTCCTCCACCTGCTCTTTCATAGTTCTAATAACATCCTCCAAATGTTTCAGGTCCCCTTTAATCAGATCTTTCTCCAACCAGTCCTCCATCTCCATTTCCTCCTCCGCTTCACTATTTTCCATATCCTCATTCCGTTTCCCAGAGTCAGAACTCTTAATCAACTTATTAATCTTGTCTTCCAACTCCCTTTGCTTACCTTGCATACTGGTGATGTTTTCAACAACCCATTTTTGGAAATTGAAGAATTCAAGAGTGCAATTGCGGGCAGTGTCCGCAGAGTCCTTGCCCTGTTCGATCTCCTCAACGTTAGGGTTGTCATACTCCTTAGGATTTATAGCCTCATTCTCGCTTTCTGAACCCTTAGGGTTAGAGTGAGGGTTTTTAGAATTACCCCCTTCCTCCCCTTCACCATAGTTCTCATCCTTATTTAGCTCCATTTCAGTATCAGTGTCCTTATCCTTTTCCTCTTCTTCATCACAATGCACCTCCTTTTCTTCATGCTTTGTTTCAACCTTCCTTTTTTTATGGGTGGGGGTGCTAGGCTGATCCCCATCCGAGTTAGAGTCTTTGCAACTCTCAGATATATGAGTGTTAATGATCAAAGGATCATCCTTGGTTTCCCTAGCCTTATCCTTAATGTGTTCATATATTAGTAGAATTAGCCCTTGGTGGGCTAAAGGGTGAGAATTAGGCTTTTTAGCATGGTCTGCAAGGCTCTCGTTTAGAGAGGATGCTAAATAAAAGGGCAGGGATATTTTAGCCCCATGACGGAAATGGTTTAGGATAGTGAAATGATAGTTATAAATTTTTGTAAATTTGCCATCCACAGTCAAATATTCCATTAAAGCCCTAAGAACTTTTTGCCAGAAAGGCTTTATCTGCTGGGGAGTGTAGTAGGATATGTTGTCCTTCTTCGCAAGCTTTCCCTTCTCATCCTCTGACTTCGGAATTTTTTTGAAAGCTTCAGCTACATACTTCCGATCCCTATAGAATTTAGTCCCCTCCATCTTGAGCCCCATGACCTCTGCAATCAAGTTTTCATCGATTTGCCAAATCTCCCCAAACAGGGAGGCTTTGTTATTACTCCAGCTTTTAGCAAAACTGTAAGACACAAAATTTCTACTTCCGTGAAGCTTTTCCATATAGTCAGTGAAGCCGTGTCTGTGGAGCCTTCTCTAGACCTTTCTTTCACTCTTCCAATTCTCGCATCCTAGAGGCTCGTTCCTGTTTAGGTTACCGCCCATTCTGAGCTCCAAGTAAAGATACCCACTACTGCAGTTCTCAATCCGTAGATAAAACTCTAAAAACTTGTTATTTCTGGACTTCCCGTGTAAAGACTCTTTCGCAGTTTTGAAATTGTTGTTTATGGCCGCACAAACCCAGCTATTATTACTATAATCTTTCGCACACATATGATCTTGGATATGACGCCGAAAAACACTCATAATCTGACAGGTAATCCACCCCCAAAATTGAACTTTGGAACTCATACCCTAGAAATTAATCATGAGATTAACTTGACCCATTGATGCGATCAAAGTATAATTGCTCTTTAACCTCCTGTTTGATGTGAGTTTCTCCAATGTATTTGACATCCTTCTCCAAATTGACCCCTTCATTGGCTAGGATATCTGCAACCTTATTGCCCTCTCTAAAGGTATGAGTTATACTAATGCTAACATAGTTATTTAGAATATCTTTAATATTTTTAATTAAATTGGTAATATTCCAGGAAACAAAACTTGTACCTTTGAGGGCTTGTATGATGTTTGAAGAGTCCCCTTCGAGCCAAATTTTTTTGAATTTGAATTCCTGAGCTAGCTGGAGGCTCTTTAGCATTGCCAGAGCTTCAGCCACATGGTTATTTTGGACTTTAAAAGGAGAAGCAAAAGCAACAATGCAAATTCCTTGAGCATTTCTAATAACTCCTCCTCCACCAGCCTTTCTAGGGTTCCCTTTAGCAGCCCCATCAAAATTAGCCTTTATCCAGTCATATTCAGGAAACCGCCATACAATGTTATCTCTCTTATTCTTATTTTCCAATCTGTAAACCTTATGCATTAGGTTCCATTCGGTAAGGATGTCTCTTTCCATATCATTCATATCAATAATGGATCATTGCTGATTATTCTTGTGAGGAATGTTGATGTTCTCCTTTATAGCCCTGCATATTTTTTCAAAGACCACCTGAGTATTACACTTAGCTTCCCTAAATATCCTATTATTTCTTTCTTTCCAAATGCCCCAGCAGATCATGGGGAGGGTCAAAGACCAAAGGTTCTTGATGATTTGGCATTTGGCTGGAAAATTCCATTGCCAGATAATATCCTTGATGCTCTTGTTCATGACCCAATTAACTTTCCATTTTTCCCACATTTTGCACCAAATCTCCTAGGTAAAGGAGCTGTGAAAAAAGAGATGATCAACTGATTCCCCCTCCTTCTGGCATAGCTCACATCTATTAGGGAATTTGAAACCTCTTCGGATTAAATTGTCAAGAGTAAGGGTGCTATTACGAGAAGCAAGCCAAAAGAAAATGTTGACTTTAGGGATCAAAATGTTGTTCCAAACTTTACTCCAAATGGGATTGCTGGTTTGAGGAAAAGTGTTTTTATAGGCGGAGGCAACCGTAAATTCACCTTTAGGATCAATTTTCTTGAGGAAAACATCATCATAGCCTTTGTTAGGGGAAAAGGACAACAACTCCTTCTGGAGAGAGGAAAATCCAGAATGGATGTCATCAAGCCTAACCCACTTGTCCTCCTTCCAGTAGTCACATACCATAAGACCAAACCTCCTTTTACACTCCTCAATAATTTGACTGTTGTTTTGATCATAAAGGGATTCATTCTTCATCTAGGGGTCTTCCCAGAACCTTATTCTGACACCTTTTCCAAGGACCCATCCAGCCCCAACTTTTGCCACTTTTATGGATTTGGTAATGCTATTCTAGATGAAGGATCCAACAAGGATATCTTCAGAGTTGAGGATCCCTTGGATAGTCTGATTCTGAATGTATTTGTCAAACCAAATTTGATTCCAATCTTTCTTAGTATCATAAGCTCTCCATAATTGTTTAGCAAGAAGAGCTTTGTTAAAGGTTTTTAGAGCTTTAATCCCCAACCCTCCTTTGTTCTTTGGTCTACACACTTTGTCCCAGGCAACCAAGGGTATTCTATTTTTTTCTTCCACTCTTGACCATAAAAATCTCTTCTGGATTCTTTCCATAGCTTTAGCAAATTTAATCGGGATACCAAACAGGCTGAGTGCATAAACAGGGAGATTTTGAAGAGTAGCTTGAAGGAGCTGCAGTTTCCCAGCCTGAGATAACATTGAGCCTTTCCATCCAGCAAGTCTTTTATTTATTTTATCAATAAGCATATTCCAGAAGGAATTTGGGGGAGCTAACCCCAAGAGAAGGCCCAGATAGGTGGAAGGGAGCATTTCCACTTTGCACCCAATAATTTTAGCAATTTTCTGTTGTCTTATGACCAGAGTATTAAGGAAGTACATAGCCGATTTGTCCCAATTGAATTGCTGACCAGTAGCCAAAGCATAGGAGTTAAGAGCTATTTTGAAGGCATCAACCTCCTTGACCGAAGAATATCCCATGAGGATAGTGTCACCAACAAACTGTTGATGAGTGCAAAAAATATTAGCGGAGGAAGGTTGAAGACCTTTGATAATTTTGCTTTGTTTCAACTTATGAATCAATCTGTTCATACTTTCAGCCAGTATGGTAAAAAGGATAGGAGATATGGGATCTCCTTGTCTGAGCCCTCTTGAAGTTTTAAAAAAGTTTGTAGGAGATCCATTAATCAGTATAGAGAACATAGGAGTAGAACATAGGAGTAGTGATCAAATCTCTGATTATTTTGATTACCTTATCATCAAAACCAAAAGCCCCCATGATTTTGAAGAGAACATCCCATTGAACTCTATCATAAGCCTTCGCCAAATCCAACTTTATCAAGAAACCTTCTTTTTTAGCAGCATTGAGGGAATGAATGTTCTCATGAACAAGAATAATTGAGTCTAGGATCTGCCTACCAGGAACAAAACCTTTCTGCTCATCAGAGATGATGAAGGGAAGCACCGCCAAAATTCTAGTGGTCATAACTTTGGATATGATTTTGTAGAAAGAGTTGCATAGGCTAATTGGCCTAAAGTTTCCCATAGAGTCCGCCCCAACAACTTTGGGGATTAAGTCTATAAAGGTGGACTTAAGTTCCTTAAGGATTCTTCTAGATCCAAAGAATTCTTTGACCGCATTAACCGTGTCTTCCCTCACAATATGCCAGAAATCTTGGAAGAAAAACATAGGGAAACCGTCAGGACCCAGAGCTTTATCCCCTTGAAATGAAAAGACAACTTTTTTGATTTCTCCAGTAGATGGGATAGTAGTAAGGGCCTTATTCTGAATAGGGTTAATGACCTTAGGAATAATATTAACCAAATTGAGTTGATGGGTCTGATCAATGTCCTTGTTACTAGAAAGGAGCTGCTTGAAGAATTTGACAGCTTCATCCCTGATTTCATCCTTATTAAGAAGAGTGTTGTTTTCAACAATCAGTCTTGTGATTCTAATCACTGCCTTGTGTTTTAGAGAAGTCATGTGGAAAAATTTAGTGTTTCTGTCCCCTGCCTTCAACCATATAGCCCTAGATCTCTGCCTCCAATAGATTTCTTCCCTAGAAATATTGTTGTGGATTTTGACTAGAACATCATCTTCCATGGATTTGGAATACTTTTTGTAGCCTTCTTTCTGGATTGAGTTTTATATCTGATCCAGTTCCTCCTTTAATTTTTTCTTTGAATCAAAGATATCACCAAAGACCTTCTTGTTCCAAGTCTTAATGTTGGTTTTGATGTTTTTAAGTTTTTTGGCCACTTTATACATGGCAGTTCCATTAACATCAAGATTCCACCAGTTAGCAATAGATTTTTCAAGATTAGGGTGGGAGGTCCACATCTTTTCAAACTAAAAAGGGAATCTCTGATTATTCTTAAAATTGTCAGCAACAAAAGAGATGGGATAATGATCTGACCTAATTCTATTAATAACAGAAAGGGAGTATCTATGAGAAAGAATCCAATCATTAGAAATAAGGGATCTATCAAGTCTTACCTGGATGAGATCTTCACCATCCCTTCGGTTAGACCAAGTGTAGGAAACCTCATTGAGATCCATATCAATGAGAGCATTGTCATTAATAAAGTCCATCAGGTCAGATCTGTTGTCTAGTTGAGCTTGACTGCCTCCAAATTTTTCAATGTCTTGCAGAGGAGTATTGAAATCTCCCATCACAACCCAGCTCTTCAGAGGGAAGGAATTTCTTTTATGCTAAATTTTATTCCAAAATTTGCTTCTAGCGGATTTGGAGTTAGGGGCATAGCTATTAGTGATAACAAATTCCTTACCATCAAAGATGCTTTTGAGCTTTTAGGGATAAAATATTGCCATCCACATCAATCATATCTCTAGAGGTTGTGCTTTTATTCTAGAATATAGAAACCCCTCCAGAGGCTCCATTCGAGCTACTGCCACAACCCCCTCCATTTTTGAAAAACTTTAATTTCTCTCCTTTCTCTTTACTCATTTTGGTTTCCTGAACCAGGATAATATCCGGATTTTGATCTCGAATGAGGTTCCTTAATATATCCTGTTTATTGAGACCATTTAGGCCTATGATGTTCCAAGATATTACCTTCATTTGGAAACCTGAGGGTAGGATTCCTTGATAGTTCGCTGCCTTCCATCAGCTATATTTTTCTTACTCTCTTGGTCCCTATGCTATTTCATAGTTTTGCATCCTGGTGGGGATCTTGAAGCCCCAAAATCAGCCTTGGATCTGGTTCTGGTTTTTACTCCATTAAAGCCTCCTACCTTCTTGGTTTTAATTTTATTTCCATTTCCTGTTGTGTTTTCTTCTTGTTGTTCTGCTCTAGACTCATCTTGCATGTTGCTCCATAGGTCTTCTCTTTTCTGGGATGAAGTGGTCATATCGACTTCTATATTATGGAATAAGGCATTTAGGTTTGCTTGCGACAACCCAAACTTGTTACTCCTTCCCAGTTTTATTTCATGTTCTTGAAACTCATCCTCTAAACAGTGTTCATCTTTTTTTGATATAGGTTCATGAAAATCCTCAGGATGAGAATCAGTGATATTCTCAATCTCACCATCTTCAAGTGTCTCTTCACTGATTTCATTCTCCTTTTCCTGTGACTGTAGAGCCTCAAAGGTATTGCCTATTTTGATCTCAAACTCCCTGGTTTCATTCTTTTTATTCCCCTTCAAGGGGGGGTTCTTAGGAAGGTCAGTGCTATTTGCTTCCAGGTGTTCTGGTATATTCACCAAGTTTCCAGTTTTTTCTTCTAACTTGTTGCAGTCTTTGTTATTATTATTTTCTTTCCATACTGGTTTGTGAATATTTTTTTTCTTTCATCACATGTTTTTTAGGGTGGCTGGGGCAAGCCTTAGCCTAGTGACCTACTTTTTTGCAAGAGAAGCAAACAAATGGGAGAGATTCAAATTCAATGGATTGTCCCATAACCCAAGTTTGGAGTTTATGTCAATAGTACTTGGGAGGTCCATATTCTGTGATATGTTGATGCAGATGCGTGCATACACCAATCTCTTGCGAGCTGCTGTCATTGGGTCTATCGCAACAAGCTCCCCAAAGGAGTTAGCGATTCCTAAGAAAACATCCTCCACCCAGTATTCCAATGGTAGCCCAGGCAACCTAACCCACACTAGAGCAGATTCAAAGAAAGAATCATTGAGTTCCATGTTAGGGGACCATTTTCTAACAGAAAGAGAGGATTTTCCAAACATCTAGGGGCCACCACTTAAAGCAACTTCCATATCTTCCCCGCATGAGAAAGAAAAAACAAAAAAGCCTCTAGGCAGGGCAGAGACATCAACCTGTCCTTTCATTCTCCATTTTCTCTTAACAAAGGACCTAACATCCTCAATATTAGGTTGAGGTCCAACAAATTTCCCCACCAAAGAAAAAGACATTAAAGAAATGCTATAATCAATAACTAAATCAGGAATCTCAATCACAAGTTTACCTGTTTTGTTATCTGATATATCCTTCACAAAGGGGAAAGATGATTTACCAGTCGGTTTACCAGATGCTTGTCTTGCAAAGAGACTATTCCAGGGTTTAGGTATTTGCCCCTCCCTGATATTTTCTGAGTCAATCTTCACCGCCTCGGGACTTGAATCTTGAGAATCTTATAAGTTTTTGGGATCGAGAGGAGGGTCCCGTATTCGTGGGTCCCCATCCTGCCTTCCATCCTCATCATCAGATGCTTGTCCTTGAGCTGCAGTGGAATCAGAACTAGAAGATCCAGCATCGTTGTTCCCTCCATTTCTCGATTTCAAATTTTCCACTGCAATCACTGTTCCCTCCATTTCTAGTGGCTCAAGCGCGAATTTCCTACTCTTTGTTCTAATGTTATCTTAATGTTGTATTAAGTAATTATTAAACCTTATAGTTATAAACATCAATTTATCTTAATTTATTTCCAAAATTGTCTAAAGTTTTAAATGAACTTCTTTCCAAATAAACATGTTTAGAGTCTCCTTATTCAATTGTTTATTTTAAACCAAATGATTTAATATTTTATTTAAAATCATCCTCATTTAAGATTATTTGTTAATCTTTCATGTAAGCTATGCATTTAATTGTTACCATGCAAGTTATACATTTATTTGCTATCATGCAAGTTACACATTTATTATTATCGTGCAAGTTACATATTTATTTCATCATGCAAGTTACATAATTGTTGTTATCATGCAAATTATATCTCATAAGCTAGATATAATATCCCTTCTCAAACTGAATGTTAATTCTTCTAGTAGTAATAGTGATTCTCCATCATCATAGAATTAGTTTATTTATTTATTTAACTTAAAGTCCTTGTAATTAATGTTCTCAATTTTCAAGTTGCAATAGGATAATTATTATTTAAGCTTTCAATAGAATAATAGTTTCTTTCATAAGTTGTTTTAAGCTTAGTGTTACTTAAGCTTTATGAGTTAGTTAGATAACTAAACAAAGAGGAGTTGGAAAACAAAAAACTTTAGCAGCGTTCGGTATCTATGGTGCCTCTGGGTCATGCTTATGGGTAATGTCATTGTGTTGAACTACTGCACTTAATGCCTAATAAAGCTGAAACAATGATGTCTGTGGCATAATCCCTGTAAACCGCCGGGGAGAAATAAGGGTCATTTTGAAATTAAAATCCAAGGGGCGGGTAATCCCCCTTGGATCGATAATCTAAAAAGATTAATTTTAAAATGAATTTACATTTGCTTAGTTAAACCTTAGAAAAACCCCATTAGGGTTGGTTGCGTGTGATGTTTGGAATTTATTTATTTTGATGGATTTTGGCGGATGATAATTGCTTAAGGGTGACATATTTAATAGGAAATATGACTTAGTTGTTTTAGGCCACAAGCATGAGGCCACCTTGAGCCTTTTTGCTATCAAGCTACCATTGTGGGTAGCAACCGCAGAGAAACTGTCTGGACATTGACCCTAGAAAGGGTTGCGTACCCACCAATCAATTTACATTAAACCATAGAGAGAAACCAAAACTACATACTTTACACCTTGATCCCGTGCTGAAACAGGTATGTAGGCAGTCTAGGGACGAAGTTGTCCCTTGTACTCAGGCATTCGGGGATGGGGATTAGGATTTGGTTATGGGTGAGTAGTTGGTTCTTGAAGCTCCTTGGTCTTTTAATCAAATGGTGCAAATACTAATTGAAAGGTTAAAATTAATTCAATGCATGCTTAGAAGGAATCCCGTATGGATTCGCTTGATTTTCTGAGGCTTTAGGTCGAATTCTGAGGCAAAATCAAGCTTATTTATGTAATTATTTTTATACTCCTAAGGATAGCAACCTCGGTGCACTCCTAGTAGGGGAGTGTAGTCTTTAGAGAGTGGCTTAGGACCCGACTGGTCCCGATGAGTCTAAAGTCTTTGGCCAGAGCATATCCTACTCTTATGAATAGATGCCTACCCCATTTGGGTAGATGCCTATCCCAAATTGCATAGATGAAACCTCCTATCTCGTATGGATAGATGCCTAACCCGTATGGTTAGATGCCTATTCCCATATGGATAGATGTCTAACCCATATGGTTAGATGCCCATCCTGGTTGGATGGATGCCTATCCCATTTGGATAGATGTATCTGAGTATGTGATTGAATCAAACACAACTAAGAATAAGTAAGAATAAGAAATCAATAATTATATATAAAACACACATATAAAACACACACACACACACACACACACACATATAACACACACATATAATTTGTCTAGTTTTTTCTTTATTCACCTAAGATATCTTATTTTGTAATGTTTTTTCTTGATATCTATAGGTGTTGATAATATTCATAAATACATTTGTTAGATTATTATACTTTTAATATTAATGAAACCTAAATTAGTTCTTACCTATTATTCTAATATTGAGAAACAATAAACATAGTAACTAAATTTAAATTAATCACCAATACATCAATCACCATTATCTTAGATATCATAATTATTAATTTGACATAATCTTGAAATATTGAAATATACAATATCCACTTAGTAAGCATTTTCTTATAAACAATTCATATTTTAAAATATGTATTTTTATAATATAGATGTGTCATTGTCCTTGTTATATAAAAACTCATTTATTTTTACGAATATTTATTTTATTGATTGAATTTGAAAGCTTTTTGAAGAATTAAGAGAGTAAATATTTTAAAATAAACAAAGTGTATGAATTATTAACTTCCTTGAAATTAAAAGAAATTATCGAGGGATATCTATTTTATCAAATTTGATTAGGCGTGATCTCAACTATTTTTTCACACTATAATTAGTAAATTGTACATTGTTGTTGCTCCTAATCTAATTTTTGTTTCTATGGACCAAAAATTACATATACACATTAATCAACATACATTTTCTAATATCAATTTTGAGTGATTAATATATGTGTATATGTATAAGCATATCGGTCAATGAATTTGACTAAAAAATTACAATATTGAATGCTAATAGCAATATCATAAAATGTATTGTATGAAAAATTATTTTTCAAGCTTTGATTGGTCCAAAATTTGAATGTACATGCTATAATCTATGAGAAATATTCAAAATAAACTTATTTATAACCACCAAACATTTATACAATACATTGACATATTAAACAATGATATAATATCCATATTTTTTGGTTTGGATAAGAAGTTGTCCAATTCAGTTATTCCTATTATTCTTCATTATTAATGTGCAGATTGTTTATAAAATAATTTAAATAAAAACCAAGTTATGCCTATTTAACATTCTAAATACATTTGTTTTTAATTCTTCTGGATTTAATCATGTAGCTATTTGATGTTGCAACATCAAAAATCTGGATTGTAGAAATTTCATGAACTTAATTTAAATACATGTTTAATTGAGATTTGAAAAATATTGTATTGTAAATTCCAATTAATTAATAGTCATTCTTCGTTTATGGGTACTATTAAGTCAATTAAAAATTATGAAAATTCTAGTTTTATAAAATTTTAATATTCTTTCACATCATTCATTTTAATTTATTTTAATTAATAGTTAGATATTTTTAATTTATATATTAAAATTTTATATAATTATTACAATTTAATATCATATTATAATATCCTTCTTCTATCTAAAAAGAAATGAAACACATACAACATATACAAACATTTTTTAGAATATATATATATATATATATATATATATATATATATATATATATATATATCACAATAATTTAAATAAAATAGAAAGTAAATTGAATAATTTAAATAAAAGAAAAAGAAAAAGAATAATACACAATAAAATAATTTATTGTATATTTTAATTTATACGTGTAGATATCCCTCTTCTCGTAACTATGCCTTATTTGCACATCAAACATCTTTCTTTGCATAACTATTATCATGATAACATTTGTCTTTGTACGGAGAATATATTCTGCTGATGAGGCGACGAAGATTGTGGTTTTGATTGGTCTTTTAAAGGGAAGAGTTTATACAACCATAAAGATCTGGTGTGTTTTTGATTAAAAAGCAGTGAAAACTAGGGCACTGGCCCTTTACATAGCAAAACTATCAATGGAACCACAATGCAACAACAACACTATAACAACATTAACAACAAACTAAAACCAGTCTTTTGAAATAAAAACAACAAAAAACATTGAAAACACAACATCTACAGGGTCGCCTTGCGCACCCCAATGTGGTCTATGACACTGCTCCAATCAGTGAACATGAACTTATACAATTCACTGGCCTCCTGTTTCTCTTCCTCCAAATCCACAGTTCGTTCCCTTACTAGAGAGAGGGTGAGCGCCGAGCTATGTAAAACTTGCAGGTAAAACTTATTAAGACCAACAATTTGGGCGTCCCTGGCTTCGACCATGCTCTGAAGCCTCTTGACCTCATCCATGATGGCCTTTAGTTCCAACATAGGACCCAGATTCTCAATCTTCTGCATGATGTTCATCACGTCGGTGCATAATTTTTCCATTTGCTCTAGGGTAGGGCCCCCCTAGGGGGACTTTGTATCCTTCTCATCCACACTCACATCCACCGCCTTGGCCACATCCTTAACAGGGGTACAATCAGTTCCAGTGTTAAGGCCCATCAGAGGAATAGAGTCCATCACCTCTTCCGCCATCTTTAAATTGTCATTCGGGTCCAAGTCGACAAAATTTGGGGCTTTAGTATCAGTATTGTCCTCACTGGTGGCTCCTACAGTGCCCATATCCATAGGGACCCTATCCTTATCAACAACAGAATCTAAGGTTTGAGTATCAGTATTATCCTCACTGGTGGCTCCCACAGAGCCCATATCCATAGGATCCCCTCCCTTGTCAGCTTTGGCAGCATCCTTACCAGGGCCCCCCATAGTGTTTTTAGGGTCCCCCCCCATCCTTGTCCTCCATGGGGTCCTCCTCAGAGTCAATCGTCTCAATCATAGGGGTCTTCTTTTTAACTGAGCTTTTGGAGGCCAATCTGCTAGACCTCCTTCTTCCCTCAGAGTCAGGAGAGGGGTTATTATTCTCAACATACTTGGAAGACAAATCATCCTCAAAGACAATTTGTTTACGTTTGATAGAGGTTTTACCTTTACCCTTGGAAAGGGAGCGGGACATGTTGGGAGAGGCAGACATCGTCAAGATGGGTGAGACCTCAAAGATTGAAACCATGAAGACAAAAGAAGGCAGAGACATGGGGAAATTAGCCATAGCAAAGGCCTCATGCGAAAGTTAGAAAAATCTAGGAAAAGCCATAGAAAGAACAATAAGTTGCTGAGGGGTTGGCATAGAGGGTTGAGAGACCATGAGGTTCCGGGGGGGGGGAGGCAAAGGGCCTGGTGATATCTATAAAGCTCGTAGATGAGACCCTAGTGGAGGAGGTATGATGTCTTATCCCCATGCTTGGGGTCCAAGGTATCCTTGATAGAGCGTTCAATGGAATGCAACAAGTAAAAAGGCAGACAGAGAAAATCATTATTACGAAAATGATTCAGAAGGGACAAATAATAATAATAAAATACCTTGTGTCTACCTTCGAGCGTGAAATATTTTATTATCATCAAGTAGATCATATTCCAAGGATGTTTTAGCTCTTCACAAGCAAACCCACCTTGGAGTTTAATAGGTTCCTCACGGTTGTGGAAGAAACGTTTCAGGCCTTCATTGTTGGCCACATGGCTAGTGTGCTTCCAATGCCGCTTGTCGAGGGCCAACCTCGTGGTCTAGGCGATAGTTTCCTCAGAGACTTTGAACAAAATGCAACCCATCAAAACATGCCGCCCAGACCAGGAGGAGGCAAATTCAGCAGAGAGCTGCTCATCATGGCCCTGAAGACATTCCAAGAAATCAGCGACCCCTCCTTCCACACATAAATTCCATACCAGGGGGTCATTCTTGAAGTCATCCAGTTTATCCGGCTCATATTTGACCCTTTCACCCCCCATATCATCCGCTGAGAGAGCTTCTTTAGTCATGAAGACAGTTTCACAGAGAAGATTGCAGAGACCCTTGGATAAACTAATTGCGAGAAAACAATGGGAAGTGTGTGAGCCAAGGGTCATTAAGTGAGACATGAAGTTAGGAACATGGGAAATAATGAGCACACTTTTGGAAATGATTTCCTGATTGCGTGGAATGAGAAGCCAACAGGTATCAATGACAACCATGATGTTAACTTTCATATCGTATCTCATTATTAGGCGATAAGCCCAAAAGGTTTGCCAATAAAGCATCACATCCTTCAAAGCTAGGCTGGTCAAACAAGTCACCACCCAACTAACAGTAACCGTAAGAATATTTCCATTATTTGAATTATGAAACCAACCTATCCGAACAACACCAAGGGAAGAGAGGAGAGTACAAAAAAAACTAAGCAACAACTCAATCATTGATAGATATTTTAGGTTTCTCTCCCTAAAGAAGGAAGTTAACATGGTCTGGGAGAGAATTTTGGCTCCTCCAACGTCTTAACCCAGAAATATTTAGCCCAAGGGCAGCGAGAGCATCAGCCACTCTGTTACCCTCTTTGAATACATGCATGAGTTTGAACGAGTCAAGCCCAAAAATGAGCCTTAGGGTGTTCCTGATGGTTCCCTCAATGGTTCAGTTGAGCCTATTCTGCCCTTTGACAACATCTATGATGAGCTTAGAATCACCCTCAATATCCATTGACCTGATTCCCATAGTGAGGAAAAAATGAATCCCCAAGGCTAAGGCCATTGCTTCAGCCTGATTAGAGGAGTGCCCATTCAAGTTACCACATAAGAAGCAACAAGGGCCCCCATGTGGGATCTAATGATCCCTCCACCAGCAGCCAGACCCCCTCTGGTGGCCCCATCAAAGTTGAGTTTAAAGCCATGGGTGGAAGGAGGGGACCAAACCGTGCTTTGCCTTAAGAGTCTCTTGGAGCAGTCAACAAGAGAGAAAGAAGGGGGAAGTTTCCAGTATCTATCAATTTACCAGTCCCAGGTAGAGGGGGCCTTGGAGGCTAGTCGGGTTCGAGTGATCGAGATATTCTCAAGAATCAACTTTAGGAAATGAGAAAAAATAGTTTCCACAGAGGCCTCTTTATCTCTGAATATCCTATCATTCCTTTCCTTCCAGATACTCCAGCTCACATGAGGGGAGATATGCTTCCACAATTGTTGGATAAGGGGGTTGGAGGAGGGACCCCAAAACTCTTGGGACAAATTTAACAAGTTGTCATTCTTAATCCAATGGATATTGATCTTACTGCAGACCATCCCCCAAAGCTCCTAAGCAAACACACAATGAAGAAAGAGATGAGCGGGACTTTCCGCATCATTTTTGCAAAGGATGCATCTATTAGGCAATTGGAATCCCCTCTTAACCCGATTGTCTCGTGTCAAGATTTTGTTGTGGATAGCCATCCACTAGAAGAAATTGACCTTGGGGATGAGTTGGGGGTTCCATACCTCTTTCCAGTTGATGGTATGATCAAGTTCCCTCAGAAAGCTGTTGTAAGCAGTTTTGAAAGAGAAGTCCTCAGAGGGGTCCCACTTCCAAATGAATTTATCTCCCTTGGGGAAGAAGGGGAGGAAGGTGCCCGCCAAAATCTCTTGAAGCTCTCTAGCCGCAAGGAGGAGGAAGGGTTGATCAATGCAACAATTCTCTAAAGCCCTCCAAGTGTTGTTGATGAAGTAATCACCTATCCTCTCCCCAAAGAAACTTTTAGCAACATCTCAAAGCCTTCTAAGGGAGGGGGAGAAAGCAAGGGGCTTCTCTCCCAACCAACAGTCCAACAGTTAGTTATTATTCTCATACTAAGTATTATGTTCTTATTGAAGACCATTGTAGATATCCTCCTGAAAATGGACTAAGAGATTTTTTGAAAATTATCATTGATGTTAGGAGCACTTAATTATAAGTTGTCATTAATGTCAAATGTAACAAGATATACAAAGAGACAATTGTAAAAAACTTGCTTATCATATGCTGGTCTGAGAGATAACCACCTTTGGAATCAATACTATTAAAGAATATAAAGAGAGATAAAATATTGTAATGAAGCAATGGTGACAATGAACCATGTAAAAGAACATTTATTAAGGCTATTTATTATGGAGGGCACCTCCACCGAAATTTGTCTCACATCGGCTAGAGGAAGAAAGATCTGGTGTGTTGTGTTAATGCTTAGGTTTATTATAGTTTCAATTATCAAATGACGGTTAAAAGACGGGCATGAAACAATTTCCGATGTGAGTCAAAAATTCTAGCTGATGTGAGACAAATTTTCAGTGGAGGTGCCCTCCATAATAAATAGCCTTAATAAATGTTCTTCTACATGGTTCATTGCCACCATTGCTTCATTACAATATTTTATCTCTCTTTATATTCTTTAATAGTATTGACTCCAAAGGTGACTATCTCTCAAACTAGCATATGATAAACAAGTTTTTTACAATTGTCTCTTTGTATATCTTGTTACATTTGACATTAATGACAACTTCTAATTAAGTGCTCCTAACATCAATGACAATTTTCAAAAAATCTCTTATTCCATTTTGAGGAGGATATCTACAATGGTCTTCAATAAGAACATAATACTTAGTATGAGAATAATAACTAACTGCTAGCACTTATATATATCTAATTATGCTTGGTTGCCATCCATGCCAACTTAGATAATTAACTATTTAACCCTTATAACTTAAATACCAATATATGAGCATAATAATGATTATAGATGTAGACGTATAAAAATGACCATATTCCTAAATGAATAAATTATGTTCATTTCTCTATTTAATTAAATCTAATTTAATTGAATTACCCACATTCCTCTATTTAATTAAGTAAATTACTCAATTAAATTTACTATACCTCTTTTACCATTTAATAGAATAAATCATTTTATTCAATTAAATCCCCTATCCACTTTTTAATTAAATTTAAATTTAATTAAATAGTTATCCTAAATTGAATAAATCTAATTTATTTAATTTCCCCAATTTCAACCAAATTGAATTAAATCCATTTTATTCAATTAAAGCCTATTATCCCTTCATCCACTTGCAAAGTCCTACACCTCCCACTTGCCTCCTAAGCCCTATTTCTAACCCCTTCTAGATTTTTCTAATCGCTTCCAATTAGCCTAAACCCATCTCCTAAACTTTGTCACATCCCTAAGCAAGGGGAGGTCACTTCTCAAACCCTCAAAGTCTTTGAAAACCCTTAAAGGCTTCAACCACTTAACTTTGAAAGTCTCCCAAACCATTAATGGTTAAATCAACCCTCTAGCATGGTTAAAGAATTTCCCTAAACTCAACCTCCATGTAACCCAAGGGTCTCATCAAGCATTTATTGCTTTGACCATGGTTATCCTTAATCTTTTGCACAAGAGTTTATCCTTTGGGTAAAACCTTTATCCATTGAATAACCCCAACTTAACCATAACCCTTACCCCTAAGATAACCATGAGGTCTTCTCAAGCATTTAATGCTTCCTACCTCTCTTCTCAACCCAGTCTTATGTTGACATTTGTCACCATTTCATTGGTGCAAATTACAAACACGGATACCCAACTTTCAAACTCAACCCTTGATTGCCTCTTTCAATCCTAGCCATTCATTGCCCTATTTTTGCTATAAATAGAGCTCTCATTCCTCCATTTTGATAGATCCAAGTATTTTAGCATCACACTTATACTATAATCCATCCAAACTTTAATATATCATCTGTGCTCATCATTTAGCCTCTCTTTTAAATAGGAATTAATCTAAATATGCATGTTTAGAGTATTTTCCTTATCATTTAGCTTAATCATAGACTAATATAGCATGCTAGGATAGTCTTGTTATTAATCTTGTCATCTTATAACTAGTTTATTGCATTTATAGGATCATGAATAGCTTAGGATGCATTTCATCTTAAAATCAACCAAAGCATCCCTCGTTCTTGCATTTGTCATCCCTAAACCTCGTTCTTGCATTTGTCATCCCTAAACCACCTTGCTCAGTGATCTGACAGCAAAGACATTGGTTTGAGGGACCTTGTGAGATAGAGAACCATGGAACCAACCTTGGGAAGCTGAGCCATACTTCATGACTCCATAGCTTGCACCAAGAACTCTTGTGGGTGTGTGAGCAAGGCTCCTTAGAACTCCATTTTTCACATTTTAAGTTCTATCAACCCGCTTTTCCTGCATACATTTTTGGTGCCCACCGTGGGGCCTGACCCCATATATCGAATCGGTTTTTGAATTTAACCACTTTTGCAGGTCTGTGGGAAACAAGAATTAGCGTGTGGGAAACATTCCCTAGTGCATCTGGTTAACAGTCTAGCGCATCTCGCTTACTATTCAGCGCGTGCAGTCTATCATATAGCGCGTGAAACCTTTAAATTAGTGAATCATCCCATTAATATTTTCCTGTAGGTCTCGGCGTGGGAGAAAAACAACACGGCGCATCTGGAAACCAGTTTAGCGCTTTTGGAAAATAGCTTAGCGCATCGGGTATGTTTGATAGCACATCTTGCCCATTCTGAAGCGCAAACAGTTTGTCCTGTAGCGCATCACTGACAGAAAATAAAATAAAATAAAATTGTAACTGAACTTAAAAGTTAGACTTGTAGACGTCCACCAGATCCAAAATCTTTCTAACTATTTTGAGTTGATGTTTTGCAGGATTTCTAACATCTTATTGCAGGGATGAGCTTAGTTATTTTTTAGAGTTATACATAGTTTAGATTTTTACTAACTTAGTTAAGTTAGTTAAAATTTAATTTTTTTTTAACTCTTGTTAAATAAAATCGAACTCACCTTATTTGGGTTGTAAAATGAACCACAACAACAAATTTTCTTGCTTTTCTAGGAGAGAAAATTCTCAATTTGGATTATAAAAAGAACAAAACAATCTTTCTTTTTGCAAAAATATCTTTAAAAAGAACTTCACCATCCTTTGGTGTTTAAAAGGATTCACTTCATTTTGCAAAGTAAAAGAACCTCATCTTCATTTTGTGCAAGGAAAAGAGGGAAAGTTTTCCCCTATCGACTTTAATTTTGTTAACCAAAATCATGATTTACTTTTGTTGGCCAGGCTTGTTTTACAAAAGTTTTGGAAATACACACTTTGCTATAAAGGGTTAAAAAGAACATCATGCTTTTTGGAGCAACATCTCCAAGTAGAAGTTAGCAAATCATTGTCTTGAAGGCTAAAAAGAACCTTGTTTGCCTTGTCTCGAAAGTGGAAGGAATATGCTCTCCCCTTAACTAGGTGATAAAAAATCCAGACCACTCTTAAAGCTTTCTGTATTTCAAGCAATAAATCCTTTAGCAGGCCTGCCTTCCCGAGGAGTTGAAATCAACTCTTAAAGCCATTTATGGCCAGTGTGAAGGGAATGACTTAAGTGGGAAATGAATTTGAAGCCAATTGTTCCAACCCACTATAATCAAAAGTGGAAAGAGACGAAAGTCCTTTTCAACGGTTGCGCACAACGATTAGTCTTCCCCTAGTATCCTTGAGATACGTAAAGCCTTTGTTCTAAAGGTTGGGAAGCCTCCTGAGGGAGTTTATCACTGACGGCCGAACAAGAAGCTTGATTAGGAACCATAGAAATAGAAACCTTGAGCCGAGTTAGTAACCAAACATTTGTAATATCATAGTGCAAGGGTGGGGAAGAATCCACCCCCAAGATCGCTCACCATATATCTCCCAAGATAACTACTCAATTGTGAAGCAATTCACTTTGAGTTAATTTCTAGCAAAAGGCAAAAAAATGGGCACCCTCTAGGGGGTGACACGGCTGTTTGAGCTGACGGAGTATCGAGACTAGTGGGCTATGATATTACTTATGACCTTTGAATAAAGAGTCTTCTTGAATTGTATTATTTGTATCCAAACCTGTTAAAACATTGGGGATTTGAACACATCCTCGTAGAACATACACTTTTTGTTAGATTAAGCAAAATGGTTGTCTCTTTGGTGCTATGTTTGCATTTATTACTTTAGAAAATCATCCATCAAAACTGAAAAACTCATAACAAAAATCCAAAAATTGCAAAAACCAACCAAAGGAAAATATCAGGACAGTCTAGTGCGTGAGAGCAACTTCTTAGCGCACGTGGTACATTTGTTAGTGCATCAGAACATCAAGTTAGCATGTCCAGTTGAAACAGTAGTGTTCTACCAAAATTTCAAAACAACATTAAACAGTTAGTGCATCCGAAAAACAACCTAGCGCGTTGAAACATCAACTTAGCGCGTAGGAGTCAAAAAAATAGCGTGTAAGGTTTAACAGTTAGCGCGTAGTAGACCCATATTAGCGCATAAATTTTTGAGCAAAACAGGAAACAAATTTTAGCAGTCTAAAATAGTTAGTGCGTGGCCAGGGGTAGCTTAGCGCGTGTGGTCTTTTACTTAGCGCGTGAAGAAATTTTTGTAGCGCATCCCGTCTCTGTTTTAGCGCGTGACCAAACCCAGAAAAACAGGGGGCAAAACAGTGAAGAATTTTGAAAACTTAGAAGACATTTTTAGAAACCTCTACTCATCAGCTTTATCTTCATCAAACCAGAGTATCGAAAATAGAGCTTTAAAAACTATTTCTTGAGCAAATTTGTGTCAAATAAAAGTTGTAAAAATCCAAAACTGGTTGCGCGGTAAAACATATCTATCTTATCAAAATCAGGAAACATCATCGTAAGTGACAAATAGATCCTTTATCATCTTGCGGATTTTATCTCAAAAACACTTGTTTAAAACCTCAGGTTGTCAAATCAAGTTTCCATATTGGGAGACTTTATCCATATCATTTGACACGCTTTGTCGTGAGGGGGCATCTAAACCTTCACTTTGATAAAGTAAAACTTGAGTTTTCAAAGCAAAATCAACTGAATCCGAAACAAATTCAAAGGAAACCATTGATCATTTATGCATGACTAATCCCCATATTCTGAGAAGAAAGAATATTTATCGTAACACCACGTTGAAGAAACAACAACCAAGTTTTTCCAAATTTATCAAAAGAAATAAATTTTTATACATCAATCGTCAACTCTTCAAATCTCATCGAACATTCCTTCATCACGTCAAACTTTATATCCAAAACAAATACAACAAATTTGATAAAGAGCCTTTAAAGACTAGGGCATATTGTCAAAAATCCGCATTTAATCAAATCATAAACCGTGGAGGAAAGATCAATCCGACATTCTTGCCCGACGAGTGCATCACTTACAACACACCCCGACTAGAACCACCAACTCCCGAACAACATATCGAAGAGGATTTTGTCCCCTTTGTCATAGAAAGTTTCTACTAAAATGTCACTCACTCTCAACAAAACAAACAAAGCGAGGCACAAGAAGAATCTAGTATGAATCAGAGGTTATCAAATCCTTTTGAAGGTCCACATCTAGAGAATACTGAAATTTATGAACAACTTCTTCAGGAATGCCAAGAAAGTGCTTCATTCCATAAACTTGTGGAAAGACTCATGGAAAATGACAAGGAAAAATACTTGCTCATGCTCACAAGCAAAGGGGTTAAACTCCCTGAAGACTTTGACACAGACGTGTTTAGAACGAGACCTCAACATTACGAATATAAAGAATGACAACGAGAAGGGGGAGCACGTGATCCTGAACATGATATTCCTGAACAAAACATACCGGAACAACATACACCAGGGAAAAACATCCCTAAGCAACACATTCCTGAGCAAAACATACCGTTCCATACACCATTTCAACCCAGGATTAATGCAAGGGAAGAACTCTTCCCTCAGCAAAACAATGCGCCTTTGGTTGCCCTTACTCAACAAATGCAAATGTTACAAAGACAAATGCCAGACATGCAACAAGGGACGATAGTGCGGTACTCATTATATGAAATTTGTCCTTATCCCTTTGACAGAAGATTGCACATGATCCCTTTTCCTCCAAACTCAGACGTACCTAAATTTGACAAGTACGATGGGAAAAGCGATCCCCGTGATCATGTTAGAGAATTCTGTACCATGAGTCTTGAATTTTCTCATGATGACACCTATCTGATGAGGTTGTTCCCAAGAAGCTTGGGAGGACAAACAATGGAATGGCTATCCAAGATCACACCTCCTGTCAGATCATTTGATGAATTGGTCAACAAATTCATAACACAATATTCCTATAACATTCAACATGCTATAACCATGCTAGACGTTTGCAACACCAAACAAAAAAACAATGAAACATTCATGATATTCCTTCAACGTTGGCGACATATGGTTTCACGATATCCTCAAGACATTCCGGAAAAGGAGAAAATGGAAATTATCATTGACAACTTGAATGGTGAGATGAGTTACAGGCTCAAACTCCAATGCATACCGTCTTTCGCTAAACTAATTGAAAATGACATTCAAGTAGAAGAAGCATGTGTCAAAAAGGGAACGCTCAAATTCTTCAAAGAAGGAACAAGTTCATCAAACTAAAATAACCAAAACAACAACAACTTAGACAAATCTAGATTCTGGACTCGAAACAAAAACGAAGGTGGTAATGAATCACATGATCCAAAATCTAAACAACCAGTGCTCGCATTATCAGGAAATCCTCAAGCTACAAAAATTCCTAAAGGTGCTAACCCAGACGCTAATACATATGCATCGAATACCAATCAAGGTCAACCCAACACAAACAACACCAACGATACTCAAAACAAAACCACAAATCAAGGACCTAATAACAATTCGTGAGACAGCACCAACAATTTCCAAAAACATGTCTTCACACCATTGGGACAATCACTGGAGTCAGCATTCAGAGAACTCCTGGCAAACAAGATTATCTCTTTGCCCGCAATCAGCAACTACGAACCCCAAATCAAACCACCTTGGTGGAATGACTCACACTTTTGTGATTTTCATCACAACAAAGGTCATCGAACAAACGATTGCATGAGATTGAAAAACATTGTTTAGGACATGATTGATCAAGGTGATTTAATGGCAGATGGTCTTAAAACAAATGGTGACCATGGAGCCTTTAAAAATCCTCTTCCAAACTACAACAAAGATGGAGCTTCAACCTCAAACGATACACGTGGAGCTCATATCAATCACATCTACAATAACACCATCAATCACATATTAGCTGAAGACCATCATGTAAACGTCATCACAATCCGAGACCAGCATAATCATGAATCTATCAATGTAACAACTAGAGCTCATAAATATGTCTTGAAGGGCCACACAACAACAACAACTACTACACCAAAAATCCAATATGACTTAGTCAGCCAACTACGCAAAACTCCTGCTCAAATATCTATACTAGAATTGCTGAAACTGTCGCCAAAACACAAAGACATATTGGAACAAGCACTATTGGAAACCAATGTACCTCAAGATCTGGATGCTGACAAATTCCAAGCCATGGTCGCTCATATGACAGGGCCTCATAATCTCACCTTCTCAGAGCATGATAATACTTCCTTAAGTCATCCGCATAACACTCCTCTCCATATTGAGGTCATTGTCTATAAGCACGGAGTAAAAAGAGTATTGATAGATGGAGGAGCTGGACTTAATATATGTACCTTAAAACTTATCAGTGCATTAGGCTTCTCTGAGGAGTTTATTGATCCACGTAAAAGGATTACCATAAAGGCATATGATGATGAGGAAAGATCATCTAAAGGAATCGTGATGTTACCCATTAAAGTTGGACCAGTGCAAAAGGATACTATGTGTTAGGTCTTAGACATAGACCTCACTTACAATATTTTATTAGGTCGACCCTGGATACATGAAATGCAAGCAGTGCCTTCTACGTATCACCAGTGTGTCAAATTTCCCTGTAACGGACAAGAGGTCTCTATATCTGCTGATCACAATCCATTTCAACATTGTAATGCAATGGGGGCAGCCCAGGACAGTTTGGTTCCCCATAATAGGGAAAAACAGAAATCCTCAACATCAAATCTATAGAAGGCAAAGTCCAAATCATTACTTGGAGATTTCAAGCAGACAATGCAAATCAGAGAACAAGGTATGGAAGAATACTCTTTGGAGCCCATGTGTTTGGCCAACTTACCAACATCACCCAGATCTCATGGATTACCTACAACATCAGTACATCAGGTAACTCAGCCCATCACCAAATTTGATGGTACCTTCATCCAACTAGACACTCTAGCACATGAATCAGAAGAAAAGGACATTCTTAGCTGGTTATACAAAGATGAGGAAGAAGATAATAGAGCAGCTGCTTTGGACATAGTTCTACCAACACACCTATATGGAAAGGGCTACTTAATCATGCAATAAATGGGATATGATGGTAAAGGACCTATTGGAAAATGCAAAGAAGGAGTCACTGAACCAATATACCTTCCTTCACAACTCAGTAGAGACAAAACATGATTGGGCTATAAACTCACTTTCCTATTAAGAAAGATACCACACATAACTCCAAAACCTCAATGTAAAGCAAAGAAGAAGTACAAAGAAGAATCCTGGCAGGAAGCACTATTTGAGTCAACAGAAACAATCTGCAAGGCACGTGAACATCAAGAACAAAAGCAACATCAGGAAAAGCTCCTTATTCATAAGAAGGCCATATCTACAGTAGTAGCTCATATTCAAACACCAATATCTAAAAAACAAACAGAATCATCTCCTGATACCATTATTCCTCCCCAAGGAGGCACAATATATGAGCAAATACAAAAGGTAGAAGCAGGATCCGACACAGAATCAGAGAAAACTATCAAACTGGTATCCATCATCAAAGATCTATTTTCACCACACAATATACTTGTTTACAACACTGATAAAATCTGGGATGATACCTTAGAGACTGATTCCAATGAATATGAATGGGGCAGCTATTCTAATATTCCTGATGATATTATAGAAAATAGTAGTCATACACTCATTTCTGAAGAAGCATGCAACACAAAATATCAACCTCTTGAATTTGGTCCACAAAATATCTATGATACCACGCCAAATGAGCAGCGACATTACGAACAAGTCTATACAGAAAATGATACCATCGAAGACCTCGACGAAATCCTTGACTTCTTTAAAACCAAAACCAATCACGATGAAACCTCTATCTTGACACTTACAGTAGCAGAACTTAATCCACCAAACGATTCCTTACCACTTGTCTTTCCTGACCTCATCGACTGGGACAAACCCGAAATACATGATATACCAATTTTCCCAGACAATGAATCTATTATCCACTACCTATGTACCGTTAACCTGGAAAAAGGCTCTACCAGTTAACAAAGTAATGATGTCTGCAAACTAGGGAGTGCCAAGTCTCTCAGTCGCAAAAATGAACCAAATAAAAGATCTGATGCTGAAAACCAGTCAATGGCAACTCTAGATCACAAAAAAGTAAAAATAAAGGATGCATTTGAGGGTGAAAACCTTTTAAAGGCACCTAAGGATGGGAGACTTTACACTCTTCCTAAACATTTTCATGAGCGATCACCCATATTGATTGAGCCCACTCAATCAATCAACATTGGTACTACAGAAGCAGTCAAAAATGTACACCTAGCAGAATCTCTGACAGAGGAGGAAAAATAAGCATTTATCATATTTTTTAAAGAAAAGCAAATTAACTTTGCTTGGTCATATGCAGATATGCCCGGAGTTGATCCACACTTGATCATGCATCACTTGTCCATCTCTCCAGGAGTTAAGCCAGTCAAGAAAAAACTATGAAAAATGAATCCACAGGTGGCACTCATGGTCAAAGCTGAACTAAAGAAACTATTAGATGTCGGATTTATTCGACCCATTGACTATGCAGAATGGATTTCCAACATAGTACTAGTATCAAAACCAAACAAAAGTATCATAATCTGCACTGATTTCAGAGATGTCAACAAAGCCTGTCCAAAGGATGACTTTCCTCTGCCCAGTATTGACATAATTGTAGACCTCACAGCGGGCCATGCAATGCTCTCACTAATGGACGGTTTTTCAAGCTATAATCAAATAAAAATAGCCTCAGAGGATCAAGATAAAACAACTTTTACCTGTCCTTGGGGAATGTACTATTCGAATGTTATGCCTTTTGGCTTAAAGAATGCAGGAGCTACTTATCAACGAGCAATGACAACAATCTTTCATGACATGATGCATACCTTCATGGAAGACTATGTGGATGATTTACTAGCTAAATCCTTCACCAGAGTAGAACACCTTAGCATCCTAACAAAGATCTTTGATCGATTGGAGAAATTCCAAGTCAGGCTTAACCCTAAGAAGTGTGTCTTCGAGGTTACATCAAACAAGTTACTAGGCTACATAGTCTCAGCTAAAGGTATTGAAGTGGATCCAGCAAAGATACAAGCCATTATGGAGATGCCACCACCAAAGAATATCAGTCAGCTCAGGTCTCTACAAGGACAACTCCAATCAATCAGGCGATTCATCGCTCAACTAGCTGATAAAAGTCTACCATTCAATCATTTTCTACATAAGAATGTACTTTTCAGATGGAAAGCCAAGTGTGCATAATCTTTTTATCAAATCAAATAGTATCTGATGAACCCACCAGTTCTAGTACCACCAATAGCAGGAAAATCACTCATTCTATACATTTCAACAACAGATATATCACTGGGGGCACTATTGGCACAAGAAGATCAACAAGGAAAGGAACGAGCCATATACTACATCAGCAAGACATTGAATGGGTATGAACTCAACTATACATTCATTGAGAAGGCTTTTCTAATAGTAGTCTTCGCTTCTCAAAAGTTTCGACATTATATGCTAGCACACACAATTAAGTTAGTGGCAAAAATTGATCCTCTCAAATATCTACTCAGCAAGGCAGCTCTTACAGGCCGATTGGCTAAATTGGTCATGATTCTCAGTGAATTTGACATCCACTACACAGAATGAAGAGCTATCAAAAGACAAGAAATTGCAAATCAACTAGCTGAAGCACTGCTACCAGGAAAACAAACTATGGAGATTGAATTTCCGGATAGAGACGTCCTTACTATTTCTACCAAGCAATGGACCCTATACTTGGACGGATGCTACACACAACATGGTTTAGGTGCTGGCATTCTATTTATCACTCTTGAAGGACACACTATACCGAGATCATATCGGCTTATGTTCCCATGCACAAATAATGTGGCTGAATATGAGGCATTGGTTATAGGCATCAAAATGGCCGTAGAATGGAAAATCACAAAGTTAATGGTCTATGGAGATTCACAGCTAGTCGTCAATTAAATCAACAACGACTATCAGACAAAGGATGACAAGCTACTACCCTACAAGTGAATGGTGGATGACTTCAAACAGTATTTTGTACACATCACCTTCAAGCAAATACCAAGGTTGAACAACAAAGCAGCCGATGCCATGGCTACTATCGCTTCATTACTACAAATTCCAAAACAATAGAGTCATTATGAGTTTCTAGTAGAGCAACTGTTCTCCCCAGCCTATGACCACTCTGAATCCCATGTCATCTATGCCTTAACTGATTTGGATTCTCCTTTGTATGGATCGATATATGATTATCTAAAGAACAACATCCTACCCATTGACTTATCCTGAAACCAAAAACGTAATTTTATCCGACAAGCCACCCGTTATACCCTTACTACTGATACTTTGTACCGTCGAGGTCTAGATGGTACTCTTCTTCGTTGTCTTGATCATAATGAATCTGACTCTGCCTTACATGAGCTTCACGAAGGTATTTGTGGCACACATTCAAGTGGAACTACTCTTTCTAAAAAGCGTCTAAGGATGGGATACTACTGGCCTACAATGGAAAAATATTCTTACCACTTCACCAAGAAGTGTCCTAAATGCCAAATCCATGGCAATCTGATACATGCACCAACACAGGAACTGCAGCCATTTACAACATCTTGGCCCTTTTGTTAGTGGGAACTAGAATTGGTCGGCAAAATTCATCCTTCATCTTCAAATGGACACAAGTTCATTATAACTGCAACATAATACTTTACCAAGTGGATAGAAGCAGTCCTGATGACCACAGTAACTGGAAAACAAATTGCCTCTTTTATCCTGAACTATATGATCTATAGATATGGTATTCCAAGTTCCATCATCACCGATAGTAGACGACCATTCAAAAACCAAGATGTCCAAGAACTATGTGAACAATTCAAAATACAACATCAGTTCTCTACACCATACTACCCCCAGGGGGATGGTCAAGCAGAAGCATCCAACAAAACAATACTAAAAATCCTAAAGATGCAGGCAAAGATTAGCATGTACAACTCAATCCAACACTTTGGGCATACAGAACTAGCATCCGTACACCTACAGGAGCAACACCTTCTCATTGGTCTATGGATCAGAAGCTATTTTACCACTAGAGGTAGAAATTCCATCTCTTAGAGTCTCTCTAAAAGGCTTAATCCCAAATGAAGAGTATAGAGTCAACCGACTGCAAGAACTGGAACTATTAGATGAAAGATGTCAGCATGCTTACACTCATCTCAAAGTGTATCAACAATGCATGTGCAGAAGCTACAATCACAAGGTCATCCTTTGAAACTTCAAAGTTGGTGACCTAGTCCTCAAAGAAAATCCAAGAAATCAACAAGATCGAGAAAAGAAAGGGAAATTTGAACCTAACTGGTTGGGTCCCTATGTCATCATATCAGTCTATGGATCAGGTGCTTATCAACTTACAACTTCAGAAGGAGATTTGCTCGACGAACCAACTAACAACATTCATCTGAAGAAACACTACACTTAGTCTAATGCATGAAAAAATTCAAAAACAAAAAAAATTGAAAAATCAAGAAAAAGCAAATAAAAAGGTACAAATAAAAGAAACTAGTGAAAACCTGGTAACAGGCGCTATTGTGAAAAGACAGTTCCTTTATCTATATCCACATCCTTATCTCTGCAGTAAAACACTATTGACCATCGCCTGACACTTAGCAAATATCCATTCAGGACATACTTAACGTAGTCACTATCCTGATTTATCCATATATCCTTTCACCACATTTTACCATGGCTTGGTAATCACTGTACATATCCACATCAAAAGACACACTTAGCTAGGGGCAATAATCATCAAAACTTGCAACATGTTCAAACCATCAAGACTATTTACAAAACTCAGAACACCACATCCAACAACCAAAAACTTACTCGATCACGGAACAAAACATTGAATCGCTAAAACAAGAATCACAAAAACACTACGATGGATGATTTTCTGAAGTACTAAATGTTACATTTTGCATAAAGTCTTGACTATTTTTGCATTTGAACCTTTTAAATTATTGGATTCTCTACATTTTCTCAACAATGCTTCCAAGCTAGAGATCATCGAGAAATTCCAATATTTTCTTAGTCTTTTGTTTGGGAGACGATCACTTGTACTGTGTAAATACTTGTCTCGAGACATGATACAATGAATATCACTGAAGACATGATTCCACTTTACACATACAAATGGTTTACTCTTGTCTGTTTATACGCAATCCGCACTCTAGTCGTCCTGGTTCAATTATACCTTGACGCTTGTGCTATCTTGCAAAATAAAAAATCATGTAAATTTTTCTCAAGTCATTATGGTTCAATTATACCATTGTGTTTGTATAAATTTTCAACATATCCCAAACAAATCAATGCTCAATGATGATACATATATCGAAAGCAATAAACATGTGGTTATATCGGATGACAAATGTAGAATGAGGATGCTCCAAAAACAAGTAGTTGCATATCATTTTACAATTAGTTGCATATAAAATCATAATTCTCATTTTCAAGATACATCTCACAGCATATCAAATCATACATCTCATTTTCAAGATACATCTCACATCTCATAAACATCATACATTTACATCATGCATTTCACTTCATCATATCATCTATCTAAGCATTACATCATCATAAAATAAAGTAAAAGCATCTAGAACATGCATCCATAATACATCACATGATCAAAGAAAATGGTGTCATATATATATATATATATATATATATATATATATATATATATATATATATATCAAAAATGATCAAAATGTACAAATATTTGTCATGTCTGTGCCCCGTACAATAAAAACAATGATCCAAAATACAATAGAGACATCGTCTCTCAAGTATGACTATCTCTTGAGGGGGATGGTCTCGCCGCTGATGTCCCAGCCCCTGGATCTCCAGGAGAATCCTGTCTCAAAGGCCTCGTCATGCCTCTGCTCTCTGACCGTGATCCAGTCTCTCGAGATCAGCTCGATCTTGACTGCGTAAAGCTCTGCACTTTGTGCTCCCTGGGCACCACATCCTCATAGTGTCGTTGATAGTACTCCACCTCCTTAACTCTCAAGGATAACTCTCTCACGATATCTCTCAAAGAGCCACCTGCTGCCGCTCTCTGCAAGCTCCCTACCAGCTCCTCCACTCGACCCCGCCACTCTATCTCAGTATTGTGCTCTAGGGTCAGCTGGGTAATCTGACGTTGCTGCATCAATAGTTGTGCCTGTAGCTGCTATACTGTCAACTGTAGAGTCCTAATCTGGGTGTCCTCCACATGCGTCGGGATCCAAACCCGTAGGGGCACCTGTGAAGGGGTACCCCCTGTCCCTCTACCTGTCCTCGGTGCTGGTGGAGGTAACTCATCAGTCCTCCTCCTCTGTGTTGGCCATCTCCACTCATTAGTCCCTCCCACCGCTGTTATCACCTCTCCCACTCTCCCCTCCTCCCT
Source organism: Cryptomeria japonica (assembly GCF_030272615.1). Classification (NCBI taxonomy): domain Eukaryota; kingdom Viridiplantae; phylum Streptophyta; class Pinopsida; order Cupressales; family Cupressaceae; genus Cryptomeria; species Cryptomeria japonica. The sequence continues at coordinate 429,680,067 of NC_081408.1, read as the reverse complement.
TGCTCCGATCGCCAACCCTCCTCTCCCTCTATCCATCACAGCTCATTGAACTACTCTCTCCACCCGCACTCCCCTATCACCCCCATCTCTAGCTCTGTCTCCTCTCCTCCCCTGATATCCTCTCCCTCGTCGTACTCCTCCACCTCCATCATCTCTCTCATCACCATCTCTCCCTACCTCATCCTCATCATCATCGAAGGCAGGCCGCATCTCCTCAGGATCTGATATCCTAGCCATGACACAAGCTGCGAACAAACCAACAAACTCATGTGTCATCCCAACATCTAATATCTCAGGAGCATAGTCCCATATATGGCCTGCTAAGCTGAAAAAATCCTCTACAGCCGCTCCACTATCAATGGTCGGACCCCAATCCAGTATATCCTATCTCCGACGCGCATACAAGCAGGTCCCCTGTGGTATCCCCTGCTGCTGACCATAGTGCCACAAAACTTTGCCAACCAGAAATCTCTCGATCACAAAGGGCATCCGCCCTATCAAAAACTGACTCATAAACACATATGGCATCTCTAGCCCATCCTCGGCCCATACCTCACAATCTGTATACGGTCGCCAGACGACCGTATAAATGTCATCCAATACTCTCCTCCAGTGCTCAAGTTTGCCCAGCTTCTGCTGGACAACTAACCCCCTGTATCCATATGCATATGCCCACCCAACGGCCTGTCTCTATCCACTAGTGGCCTAGCTACTGGAATGTGCTCCCAACACCATACTTGTAGAAGTGTCACGCCAGCTGACAAACTGCCGTAACTTCGGTATACCACCTCATGTAAGTCCCTGTACAAATGGGCTAGCATAGCCGATCCCCATGAAAACCTGCAACCCTGTGTCACCATCTCTTCTAGCACCAATCCCCAACCTATGGAAAATCCCTTTGACCTATGGTCGGGACATAGGAATCCACCTATAAAACCTGCTAGTACTGATGGAAGAGGCACATAGTCCAAATTCAAGAACTCCTGCCAAGGGATCTCATATCCACACACTGTCTCATCATGAAATATGCGACGTAGTGCCTCTATCCCGCCCTCCTCAGTCTGCTCATAAGGCAATAATGCACCTGCTATGGGAATCCACAATATCCTGTAACAGTCCTCAGGAGTCACCGTCATCTCACCTGTGACAAAGTGGAAGGTGTTCGTATCACTATGCCATCTCTCTGTGAGTGCTGTGAGTAAACCCCAGTTCACAGTAAACTGAGGCATATCTAATAAAGATGACAGGCCACATCTCTCAATAATATCTAAGTCAGCCTATGCCAACCGTGGTATCAATGCCCATGGTCTGGGGAACTGCTCGCGCAACTGAACCACTCCCAATCACTCCTGTCAAAAAGAAAAACAAGTCCAATATCAGTTTCCTCATCAAAACAAAGATATCAAAATCAAAATCACATCCAAAACTAGAAACATTTTGCAAATCTAATCAAGTTCCACATCATATCATTCCATATCAACTTGTAACAGAACTCAAGTTTTCAAAAACCATATCAAAACTTGTAACACAACTCAAGTCTCCACATCACATAAACTTGTAAAACAATTCAAGTTTCCCACCCATATCAACTTGTAAAACAACTCAAGTTTCCAACCCATATCAACTTGTAACACAACTCAAGTTCCACAATCATATGAGCTTGTAACACAATGCAAGCTCCACACATATTAACTTGAAACAATGCAAATCAAATCAAGTTTAGATCACAAACACATTAATATCTACATCAATAACTTGAAAAATCGCAAATCAAACCAAGTTATATTAGTACTCATATTGGACAAACTATCAAAAACATGATAGTCGACATAGTAAATGACAAAAATCTACCTTTCCAGGCAAAACTGACCTTATCCTATGTAATTTTCTACATTCACAAATCATCCTATCCTGTAAAACCTACTGCATGCACTAATTAAATTTGGCTACGCGCTAAACCATATCCATGCGCTACCTTGTTTTCTCCACGTGCTATCCTATCTACCCTATGCGCTAGACTAACTCTACGCGCTACCCTTTTTTCTCCATGTGCCAACTAATCTACCCTAAGTGCTAAAACCTGATTCATGCGCTGCCCTATCTCGCGTCTGCGCTACCTATCTACACTTATGTGCTAGGTCTAACCTATGCGCTACTTACCTCTGCCCATGCAACCCCCTGTACACCCTATGCGCTAGGTTTACCTGATGTGCTACCCTTTTAACCCTAAGCGCTGCCCTATGTCCCTCATGCGCTAACCTAAGGCCACGCGCTACCCTTTTTTCTCCATGCGCTACCCTAAATATTTTCAGATGCTACCCTAAATTACAACCCTATGCACTATGGAATTTTTTGTATGCTCTAACCTAAGACCTCTATGCGCCAAAACGTGAAAACCGCATTTCAAAATTCAAAAATTGACCAAAAATGACCAAATTAAAAAACAAAAAGGGGTCAAAAAGGTTGACTTACCGGTGGTCCATATGCGGCAGGCCTCCGATACCTCCGAACGTGCTCGAATCGATGCATAGAATATGGAATAGGCATTTTGTCTTCTCTCTAAAAGTATCTTTCTCCAAGGTCAACAAGCACAAATGAGACAAAACAATGCACTTTTCCCCTTTTATAGGGTAAAATAAAATTAGGGTTAGGGAAATGAGCATGTAATTTTCTCATGATCTCCCTCATACCCTCACACATGTCAATTATCGGGAGATGAATCAATTTAAACATTCCACCTAGCCAAATTTTGCACAACAAACACAATTATCAAATCAAATCAATTTTTCCAAAATTTTGATTAATCTCCCGAGGGGGCATTATCACCATCGTTTATCAAATCTGGGGCATCACACATCAAATCTGGGGCACGACATGAAAATCCATAAAAACAACATTGATCATAAAATCACAACGACACATCATTTTCTTTGAAATAACATGTGCACACACGTCACTTCAAAGAGGGGCAAAATGTAGATGTATAAAAATGACCATATTCCTAAATGAATATTTTATGTTCATTTCTCTATTTAATTAAATTAAATTTAATTGAATTACCCACATTTGTCTATTTAATTAAGTAAATTACTCAATTAAATTCACTATACCTATTTTACCATTTAATAGAATAAATCATTTTATTCAATTAAATCCCCTATTCACTTTTTAATTAAATTCAAATTTAATTAAATAGTTATCCTAAATTGAATAAATCTAATTTATTTAATTTCCCCAATTGCAACCAAATTGAATTAAATCCACTTTATTCAATTAAAGCCTATTATCCCTTCATCCACTTGCAAAGTCTTACACCTCCCACTTGCCTCCTAAGCCCTATTTCTAACCCTTTCTAGATTCTTCTAATCACTTCAAATTAGCCTAAACCCATCTCCTAAACTTTATCACATCCCTAAGCAAGGGGAGGTCACTTCTCAAACCCTCAAAGTCTTTGAAAACCCTTAAAGGCTTCAACCACTTAACTTTGAAAGTCTCCCAAACCATTAATGGTTAACTCAACCCTCTAGCATGGTTAAAGAATTTCCCTAAAGTCAACCTCCATGTAACCCAAGGGTCTCATCAAGCATTTATTTCTTTGACCATGGTTATCCTTAATCATTTGCACAAGAGTTTATCCTTTGGGTAAAACCTTTATCCATTGGATAACCCCAACTTAACCATAACCCTTACCCCTAAGATAACCATGAGGTTTTCTCAAGCATTTAATGCTTCCTACCTCTCTTCTCAACCCAGTCTTATGTTGACATTTGTCACCATTTCATTGGTGCAAATTACAAACATGGATACCCAACTTTCAAACTCAACCCTTGATTGCCTCTTTCAATCTTAGCCATTCATTGCCCTATTTTTGCTATAAATAGAGCTCTCATTCCTCCATTTTGATAGATCCAAGTCTTTTAGCATCACACTTATACTAAAATCCATCCAAGCTTTAATATATCATTTGTGCTCATTGTAAAGCGGAAAATCGAACCCTAGGTGTTCCCCCACTCCATGGAGAGAGAAAGGAAGTCACTAGGGTTGACGGTTTTCACTTAGGAGAGACTTTACATTCAAAAGAGGGGTTGAAACCCACAAGATCCAATCGCACACAATGCAAGACTAGATTCTAAATGAGTTTCAAGGGTTAAGACAACAAGGATACCCTCTTTTGTAAAGAATGTAGATAGAATGATTGAACTAGGAATGCATGTAAAGTAAGAAAGATTCACTTGTAGATGGAGATAGGGACACAGGATGAAGCTACGGACCTAAAATTAGCAGTAAAATGTTGAGACGATGCTTTCCTACAAATTTGAGCGAAAGTTGATGGGACGATGGCGTCCGGAGTGCACACGGTCCTCCGAAAAATCCGCGAAACGAAGGTGGATCTGTTCGTCTCTGCACAAGGATTCTAGATCTTCAATTACAGCCGCGTACTTGCAACCTACACACAGAAAAGAGAGGATGATTGGGGGGTTAGGGATTAGGGGTTTGCCTTTAGGTCAAACCCCGGTTTTGGAATTAACCAAGAAATGAGAATGTTGTAAATGTAAATGTTTGTAATGTAAACAAGTACTGATACCTTGTTGTAAGAATGTTTGTATTCTTACATGCGAAGGTGTAATGATGTTGTATGTTATATGTTGTAAGTGATCTCCTCTTCAATGGTTGAATCCTTGTCTTGAATGCAACACCTAGCCTTGAATGGAGACCTAGAATGCTCAATTGCTTGAAGGGATGCTTGAATGCTTGAATGCTTGAATGTTTGAATATCGCTTCCGCGTCTTGTACACATATGTTTTCTTTTTTCTTTTGGGAGAGGAAATGTAGTTTATATACTTGTCAATTAGGGTTAGGAGACTGATTTTTCTGACCTTAGGCCGACCTAGAAGCATTGTTTTTCGAATTGCAAACTTAAAGACCTGATGCCCAACAAGAGACCGGGCCCAAAATAGGGCCAGGGACCAGGGCGCTGGGCGCCATGGTCCTGGGGGACCAGGGCACTAGGCACCATGGTCCTGAAGGACCAGGGTGCTGGGCGCCATGGTCCCACCTCCCGGGACAGTAGGGTACAAGGAAGGATCAGGCCAAGGTGCAGAAAGATGCAGTTTTTGATGTCGCAAGAGGTTTTGGGTCTCCATTCAGGTTCAACGTTGCGCCGCCATCGTGAAGACCCAAATGCAGTCGAAATTGCAAGTGTCACAATTTTAGGATGCTACATTTAGCCCCCACTTTAGTGGGAGTATAAGCGTACGCCCATACTTTTGGTAAAGTACAAGAAAACAACATTGAAAGACTTTCACCACATCAAGGAGGCAAGATACACCAAGCCCCCAGTGGACTAAGGATCTTACGACTTCGATTGACAAAGTAAAAGGGAAGATCAAGAGGGAGAACCATGACTGTCAGTAGTAAGGTTCCCTCACTATGAGTCATGCAAGAAAAATACCAAAAATTTTCAAGGCAAAGCTAAATTCGCCAAGAAATTTTCAAGTATCTTGAAGAGATATGAACGGGGTGTGTGCCCCCCTACGTTAAAGCGATCGCACACACCTCATCGGGGGTGATTGCTTTAAGGTAGTGATACATATAAGAAATGAGAAGGGAAAGGAGCACATTATCACAAGGATTTAGCCCCCAAGTGTGAGATAAGCCCAAGGATAATAGACACAAAACACAAAGCACAAGGTGACTTCGCTTTCCTTGGGGTCAGTATGCTGTATGATAATTCATGTATATCATATGTATGTATGCATAATTGTTCTTCATTCCCCAATCAAGGAAGGTCACCTAGAAGAAGGGAACACATGTGTCTTTTGAGTCAACATGAGAGAGACCAAGAGAGATCTCAATGCTTTGCATCGTCCTCAAGTAGACAACACTAAGGAAAATGAATAGAAGAATGAGAGTAACACATAGAAGAAGTAACAAAAGAGATCAAGAGAGGAGGAGAGAGTCTGCTATGCTAATGAAACTAGTCTAGCACGTCATCCACCCCCCAATCTTGCTGATCAATATTTCGGGAAGGCAGGAAACACGCTAGAGGAGGAACATCCAACATAGCAGATGGAGCTATCACAAGATCCAAACAAGGGCTATGCTCATGTTCCAAGCCACGTTGTTCTTGTCTAGGAGATAGGATAAGTGCTTTAGAAAATTCGTTAGATAAATGGTTATCAACATCAACATATTCATATTCACTATCAGAGTGAAAAGAAGTAATATTTTCATCCTGAATAACATTTTCATCTATATCATCATCAAGATTTATAAAAATAGGATCTTTAACTCGCACAGGATCAAGACCATCATGCATCTTATGTTTAGGAGATTTTGGCTCAATTTTCGGTTGAGGAGAAAATGGAATAATACTAGCTGAAGGTGTTTTTGGGGATTGCAAAGTTTGAGAAGCAACTGCCTAAGCTCTAAGATGACGCTTTCGTCGGCGTTCACGCGCATAACGATTTCGTCTAGTCTTAGTAGGAAGTTGAGAAGATTGAGGAGGAGGAATGTTATCATCCTTATCACTTGGGTGTTTAGGTTGTGGTCTCTTAGGTTGAACAATAGGAGAAGAGGAAGGTCTCTTCTCTCCATAAGAGGAAGGAGGAGGAACTGCTCCATATCAAGGAGGAATATTTGGTTTAGGAAGGAGACCAAGTCCATCATGATGAGGAGGTATAGGTCTACTTTTAGGAAGTTTATTAGATATAGGCATAATCACATTCATAGGGATGGGTTGGGAATCTTCTTGAGGGAAGACATTAGTTTTATCTTTCAAAGGAAGAACTTCCTTCTCAAGAACGATAGGAATATCAAGTTTGGGTGTTCTAGGTTCACTTAGAGATAGGATCATATCTTTTTTCCACTTTTGATAAGATTTGAAAAGATGATCACTCCACGGTGGAAGAGATTGGAATTGTTTAGGCCAAAAATAATCAATAGGAACGCTAGAAGTTCTTTCATCTGGTTTAAAGAGACTATGATTGACAGTAACAATTTCACCATTATGGGGAAATTTCAAACACTTGTGAATAGGAGAAGCAATAGCTTTCATGGAAGATAGCCAAGGGTAGCCTAGCTTCACATGAAATTGTTCGGATGATGGAATAATAGCAAAGATCACATCAAGGGATTTGTTATGGACCTCAATAGGTAATGTAATAGAACCAATTGTAGGAGAAGAAAATGCATCAAATAGTTTCACAACCACATTTGTTTCGTCATAAATCACGTGATTCAATTGCAAAGTAAAAAGAAGTTCTTCAGTAATGACATTAACCATGCAAGAAGGATCAATAAGCACTCCACGACAAGGTGTATTCTTGACTTTTGCAACTATATATAGAGGACCATCAGGTGCCCTGATAGTTTCACTGGAATCAAATGTGATGGAAGGTTCTCTAGGGATTTTCTGCTGCTCTACAAAGTTAATTACATTCGGAGTCATAGACACAAGACTATCAGGTGAGAAAAAGGAATCATTAGTCTCAATCACATTAGAGGTATGAGAAGGTAATGGATCAGTAAAAATCTTAAGATTTTGGTTAGGAGGAGCTACAGATGTGTTGCCTTTATCATTTACACTAGAAACAGAGATAGTATTATTATCAATCAAATCTTGAATTTTACCCTTTAAAGCAAAACATTTTTCAGTATCATGCCCAGGTTGACGATGAAATTGACAAAAAGATTTGTTATCAAAATAGAGTGAATTAATCTTTGTAGGATCTATTTGCCTTATAGGAGGGAGGGTAAGCACATTTTGTTCCAATAACTTATTCATAATACTATGCAATGATTCATTCAAAGGAGTAAACTTTCTTTCTTTTTTGAAAAACTTAGAAATAGGAGGCACACCTGATGCTGCATTCACATTGTTGTTGATGATGTTTTCATTGAACTTAATGGACTCTCTGTTCGGTTTAAACTTCCCAAATGGTTGTTGACTACTATCACCCTTATCACTCAGAGCCATAGGATTTGCTTGTTCCATTTGACTCACAATCAGTTGATAATTGTGAAGAGTTGCGCACAACTGTTGGAAAGAAGTAAACTCAGAAAACATAAGTTTTTCTCTAATATCTTTTTGTAAATTAGAAATAAAGATTCTTTGAATATCATTGTCAGGTACTGGAAAAGAAATTTGAGCATAGAAATGCTTATATCTACCAATGAAATCAATCACTTTTTCTTTAACACCTTGTTTACAATGCATTAAATCAATCAAATTAACTTTAGGACTTATATTGTTTTGAAATTGTTGAATAAAAGCATTTGCAAGTTTTTGGAAAGAAGTGATAGAATAGGAAGGCAACAAGCAATACCATTGTAGAGCTTTATCTCTTAATGTTCTAGTAAACAGTTTTGCAAGCAACCTTTGGTCATGAGCAAAATCAGTACATATTGTTTGAAAGGTCTTAACATGTGTTAGAGGATCACCCTTACCATTATAAAGCTCCAATTGCGGGATTTCAACATGCTTAGGGGGAATAGTTCGAACAATGTCAAGAGAAAGTGGGCTCGCAACATCAAATGTGGGCACACTAAACTTAGATTGATTCATAGAGGCAATTTGTTGCTGTAAAGAAGAGACAGTTTGTGCAAGATTGTTAATGGTCGCTTCAATCGAAGAGTTCATATTAGACGTGTTAGATTGCGATGGAGGTATTATGTTATGAAAAGAAGGTATTGATTGAGAGTAAGGTGGTGGGACACTATGATAGTTAGTCATAGGAGATGATTGGAAAGGAGGAACACTACAAGGAACACTCACTGAAGGAATGAATGAAGAAGTAGGATTGAATGAAGGAAGAGGGTTGATTGAAGAGGAAGGATTGCCCCCATGACTCGTGATCATAGGTGGAATGTCTTGTATTGAAGTAGTCATTATGTTTGATGTGAAAGTAGGTATACTGGCAATAGAAGTTGTCAAAGGAATAGAATGATTGACTTGAGTAGGAGGTTGTGTATAACCTAAAGTTTTGGCACAACTCTTCATAGGCATCACATTCGAATCCACAATATGTGCAATACTACGCAAAATATCAATTCCATTCTTATCACTTTGAACCATGCGTTTTAGACCCTCAATTAATGAAAGAGCTTGACTATCGGGGTATTCTTGAGACATCCATCGCTGAAAATCATCAAATTGGTTATCCAATTTCGAAAGTTGTTCTACAGAAACCTCATCGAGAGCTTCTCCATCATTAAGAAGATTAGAGGAATTACCTGTGTCCTCGTTAAAAAGGCCATTCAAATTATGTTCCATCTCCTTAGTAATTAAACCTTGGAAAGACTTAATTCTAAGGCTTCGTCTAATGGGAATAGTGTAAGTAGGGCTTATTGTTGTAAAAATCATGCACTAAAGAGAGGTAGCAAATTTCAATAAAATCAGCCAATCTCCTAGATTTAAGCTGTTAAATACAATCAGGACAATCTCCCGAAATTTCGAAAAAAATGTCAGGGACCGTGGCAAACGGAGTGCACACGGTCCTCGCAACTTTTTTCGAAATTTTCAGGGATGAAAGTTATGGCGATTTTAAAGCTAATGTGAAAAAATTGAGTGATTTTACGATCTGTAGATAGGCCAAATTAAAGTTGCAATCTCAAAATTGAACCCTACTAAGATTGTTGAAAAATGCAAAATTTGAATTTTTAAATAGAGAGCGAAACTGAAATTTTGAATTTTAAGATTTTAGAGGGAATACTGAAAGCAATGCAAGCTTTGAAATTTAAAAGTTGACTCGATTTCATGCAAAATCCAAATTTGAAAGTGGAAATCAAAGTTGATGCAATTAAACACTTAATTTCAAAAGTCACAAACTGCAAGAATTTGAATAAAACACTGAAATTTCGAATGAATGCCAACACACTTTTTAGATCTAGGACAGTAAGAAATACAATTTTAACACAAATTGCAATTTCAAAATTTTTTGAATGATTATAAGCCTTTATCCAAGCAATCACTAGACCAACTTTGACTTTAATTTTGAAAGTGTTAGAATTGATAAAATCAGCCAAGATTCTGGATTTTAGCAGAAAAATACAGTAAGATCTAGCTCCCGAAATTTCAGAAAAAATGTCGGGGACAATGGCGCTCGGGGTGCACACGGTCCTCGCAACTTTTTTCGAAATTTTCAGGGATGAGAGATACGGTGATTTTAAAGCTAATCTGAAAAAATTGAGTGATTTTACGATCTGTAGATAGGCCAAATTAAAGTTGCAATCTCAAAATTGAACCCTACCAAGATTGTGGAAAAATGCAAAATTTGAATTTTTTAATAGAGAGGGAAACTGAAATTTTGAATTTTAAGATTTTAGAGGGAATACTGAAAGCAATGCAAGCTTTGAAATTTAAAAGTTGACTCGATTTCATGCAAAATCCAAATTTGAAAGTGGAAATCAAAGTTGATGCAATTAAACACTTAATTTCAAAAGTCACAAACTGCAAGAATTTGAATAAAACACTGAAATTTCGAATGAATGCCAACACACTTTTTAGATCTAGGACAGTAAGAAATACAATTTTAACACAAATTGCAATTTCAACAATTTTTGAATGATTATAAGCCTTTATCCAAGCAATCACTAGACCAACTTTGACTTTAATTTTGAAAGTGTTAGAATTGATAAAATCAGCCAAGATTCTGGATTTTAGCAGAAAAATACAGTAAGATCTAGCTCCCGAAATTTCAGAAAAAATGTCGGGGACAATGGCGCTCGGGGTGCACACGGTCCTCGCAACTTTTTTCGAAATTTTCAGGGATGAGAGATACGGTGATTTTAAAGCTAATCTGAAAAAATTGAGTGATTTTACGATCTGTAGATAGGCCAAATTAAAGTTGCAATCTCAAAATTGAACCCTACCAAGATTGTGGAAAAATGCAAAATTTGAATTTTTTAATAGAGAGGGAAACTGAAATTTTGAATTTTAAGATTTTAGAGGGAATACTGAAAGCAATGCAAGCTTTGAAATTTAAAAGTTGACTCGATTTCATGCAAAATCCAAATTTGAAAGTGGAAATCAAAGTTGATGCAATTAAACACTTAATTTCAAAAGTCACAAACTGCAAGAATTTGAATAAAACACTGAAATTTCGAATGAATGCCAACACACTTTTAAGATCTAGGACAGTAAGAAATACAATTTTAACACAAATTGCAATTTCAACAATTTTTGAATGATTATAAGTCTTTATCCAAGCAATCACTAGACCAACTTTGACTTTAATTTTGAAAGTGTTAGAATTGATAAAATCAGTGAAGATTCTGGATTTTAGCAGAAAAATACAGTAAGATCTAGCTCCCGAAATTTTGGAAAAAATGTCGGGGACAATGGCGCTCGGGGTGCACACGGTCCTCGCAACTTTTTTCGAAATTTTAAGGGATGAGAGATACGGTGATTTTAAAGCTAATCTGAAAAAATTGAGTGATTTTACGATCTGTAGATAGGCCAAATTAAAGTTGCAATCTCAAAATTGAACCCTACCAAGATTGTTGAAAAATGCAAAATTTGAATTTTTAAATAGAGAGGGAAACTGAAATTTTGAATTTTAAGATTTTAGAGGGAATACTGAAAGCAATGCAAGCTTTGAAATTTAAAAGTTGACTCGATTTCATGCAAAATCCAAATTTGAAAGTGGAAATCAAAGTTGATGCAATTAAACAGTTAATTTGAAAAGTCACAAACTGCAAGAATTTGAATAAAACACTGAAATTTCGAATGAATGCCAACACACTTTTAAGATCTAGGACAGTAAGAAATACAATTTTAACACAAATTGCAATTTCAACAATTTTTGAATGATTATAAGCCTTTATCCAAGCAATCACTAGACCAACTTTGACTTTAATTTTGAAAGTGTTAGAATTGATAAAATCAGCCAAGATTCTGGATTTTAGCAGAAAAATACACTAAGATCTAGCTCCCGAAATTTCGGAAAAAATGTCGGGGACAATGGCGCTCGGGGTGCACACGGTCCTCGCAACCTTTTTCGAAATTTTCAGGGATGAGAGATACGGTGATTTTAAAGCTAATCTGAAAAAATTGAGTGATTTTACGATCTGTAGATAGTCCAAATTAAAGTTGCAATCTCAAAATTGAACACTACCAAAATTGTTGAAAAATGCAAAATTTGAATTTTTAAATAAAGAGGGAAACTGAAATTTTGAATTTTAAGATTTTAGATGGAATACTGAAAGCAATGCAAGCTTTGAAATTTAAAAGTTGACTCGATTTCATGCAAAATCCAAATTTGAAAGTGGAAATCAAAGTTGATGCAATTAAACACTTAATTTCAAAAGTCACAAACTGCAAGAATTTGAATAAAACACTGAAATTTCGAATTAATGCCAACACACTTTTCAGATGTAGGATAGTAAGAAATACAATTTTAACACAAATTGCAATTTCAACAATTTTTGAATGATTATAAGCCTTTATCCAAGCAATCACTAGACCAACTTTGACTTTAATTTTGAAAGCGTTAGAATTGACAAAATCAGCCAAGATTCTGGATTTTAGCAGAAAAATACGGTAAGATCTAGCTCCCGAAATTTCGAACAAAATGTCGGGGACAATGGCGCTCGGGGTGCACACGGTCCTCGCAACTTTTTTCAAAATTTTCAGGGATGAGAGATATGGTGATTTTAAAGCTAATCTGAAAAAATTGAGTGATTTTATGATCTGTAGATAGGCCAAATTAAAGTTACAATCTCAAAATTGAACCCTACCAAGATTGTGGAAAAATGCAAAATTTAAATTTTTAAATAGAGAGGGAAACTGAAATTTTGAATTTTAAGATTTTAGAGGGAATACTGAAAGCAATGCAAGCTTTAAAATTTAAAAGTTGACTCGATTTCATGCAAAATCCAAATTTGAAAGTGGAAATCAAAGTTGATGCAATTAAACAATTAATGTCAAAAGTCACAAAACTGCAAAAATTTGAATAAAACACTGAAATATCGAATGAATGCCAACACACTTTTCAGATCTAGGACAGTAAGAAATACAATTTTAACACAAATTGCAATTTCAACAATTTTTGAATGATTATAAGCCTTTATCCAAGCAATCACTAGACCAACTTTGACTTTAATTTTGAAAGTGTTAGAATTAATAAAATCAGCGAAGATTCTGGATTTTAGCAGAAAAATACAGTAAGATCTAGCTCCCGAAATTTCGGAAAAAATGTCGGGGACAATGGCGCTCGGGGTGCACACGGTCCTCGCAACTTTTTTCGAAATTTTCAGGGATGAGAGATATGGTGATTTTAAAGCCAATCTGAAAAAATTGAGTGATTTTACGATCTGTAGATAGGCCAAATTAATGTTGCAATCTCAAAATTGAACCCTACCAAGATTGTTGAAAAATGCAAAATTTGAATTTTTAAATAGAGAGGGAAACTGAAATTTTGAATTTTAAGATTTTAGAGGGAATACTGAAAGCAATGCAAGCTTTGAAATTTAAAAGTTGACTCGATTTCATGCAAAATCCAAATTTGAAAGTGGAAATCAAAGTTGATGCAATTAAACAGTTAATTTGAAAACTCACAAACTGCAAGAATTTGAATAAAACACTGAAATTTCGAATGAATGCCAACACACTTTTAAGATGTAGTACAGTAAGAAATACAATTTTAACACAAATTGCAATTTCAACAATTTTTGAATGATTATAAGCCTTTATCCAAGCAATCACTAGACCAACTTTGACTTTAATTTTGAAAGTGTTAGAATTGATAAAATCAGCCAAGATTCTGGATTTTAGCAGAAAAATACAGTAAGATCTAGCTCCCGAAATTTTGGAAAAAATGTCGGGGACAATTGAGCTCGGGGTGCACACGGTCCTTGCAACTTTTTTGGAAATTTTCAGGGATGAGAGATACGGTGATTTTAAAGCTAATCTGAAAAAATTGAGTGATTTTACGATCTGTAGATAGGCCAAATTAAAGTTGCAATCTCAAAATTGAACCCTACCAAGATTGTTGAAAAATACAAAATTTGAATTTTTAAATAAAGAGGGAAACTGAAATTTTGAATTTTAAGATTTTAGAGGGAATACTGAAAGCAATGCAAGCTTTGAAATTTAAAAGTTGACTCAATTTCATGCAAAATCCAAATTTGAAAGTGGAAATCAAAGTTGATGCAATTAAACACTTAATTTCAAAAGTCACAAACTGCAAGAATTTGAATAAAACACTGAAATTTCGAATGAATGCCAACACACTTTTAAGATCTAGGACAGTAAGAAATACAATTTTAACACAAATTGCAATTTCAACAATTTTTGAATGATTATAAGCCTTTATCCAAGCAATCACTAGACCAACTTTGACTTTAATTTTGAAAGTGTTAGAATTGATAAAATCAGCCAAGATTCTGGATTTTAGAAGAAAAATACAGTAAGATATAGCTCCCAAAATTTCGGAAAAAATGTCGGGGACAATGGCGCTCGGGGTGCACACGGTCCTCGCAACTTTTTTGGAAATTTTCAGGGATGAGAGATACGGTGATTTTAAAACTAATCTGAAAAAATTGAGTGATTTTATGATCTGTAGATAGGCCAAATTAATGTTGCAATCTCAAAATTGAACCCTACCAAGATTGTTGAAAAATGCAAAATTTGAATTTTTAAATAGAGAGGGAAACTGAAATTTTGAATTTTAAGATTTTAGAGGGAATACTGAAAGCAATGCAAGCATTGAAATTTAAAAGTTGACTCGATTTCATGCAAAATCCAAATTTGAATGTGGAAATCAAAGTTGATGCAATTAAACACTTAATTTGAAATGTCACAAACTGCAAGAATTTGAATAAAACACTGAAATTTCGAATGAATGCCAACACACTTTTAAGATCTAGGATAGTAAGAAATACAATTTTAACACAAATTGCAATTTCAACAATTTTTGAATGATTATAAGCCTTTATCCAAGCAATCACTAGACCAACTTTGACTTTAATTTTGAAAGTGTTAGAATTGATAAAATCAGCCAAGATTCTGGATTTTATCAGAAAAATACAGTAAGATCTAGCTCCCGAAATTTCAGAAAAAATGTCGGGGACAATGGCGCTCGGGGTGCACACGGTCCTCACAACTTTTTTCGAAATTTTCAGGGATGAGAGATACGGTGATTTTAAAGCTAATCTGAAAAAATTGAGTGATTTTACGATTTGTAGATAGGCCAAATTAAAATTTGCAATCTCAAAATTGAACCCTACCAAGATTGTGGAAAAATGCAAAATTTGAATTTTTTAATAGAGAGGGAAACTGAAATTTTGAATTTTAAGATTTTAGAGGGAATACTGAAAGCAATGCAAGCTTTGAAATTTAAAAGTTGACTCGATTTCATGCAAAATCCAAATTTGAAAGTGGAAATCAAAGTTGATGCAATTAAACACTTAATTTGAAAAGTCACAAACTGCAAGAATTTGAATAAAACATTGAAATTTCGAACGAATGCCAACACACTTTTAAGATCTAGGACAGTAAGAAATACAATTTTAACACAAATTGCAATTTCAACAATTTTTGAATGATTATAAGCCTTTATCCAAGCAATCACTAGACCAACTTTGACTTTAATTTTGAAAGTGTTAGAATTGATAAAATCAGTCAAGATTCTGGATTTTAGCAGAAAAATACAGTAAGATCTAGCTCCTGAAATTTCGGAAAAAATATCGGGGACAATTGCGCTCGGGGTGCACACGGTCCTCGCAACTTTTTTCGAAATTTTCAGGGATGAGAGATACGGTGATTTTAAACCTAATCTGAAAAAATTGAGTGATTTTACGATCTCTAGATAGGCCAAATAAAAGTTGCAATCTTAAAATTGAACCCTACCAAGATTGTTGAAAAATGCAAAATTTGAATTTTTAAATAGAGAGGGAAACTGAAATTTTGAATTTTAAGATTTTAGAGGGAATACTGAAAGCAATGCAAGCTTTGAAATTTAAAAGTTGACTCGATTTCATGCAAAATCCAAATTTGAAAGTGGAAATCAAAGTTGATGCAATTAAACAGTTAATTTGAAAAGTCACAAACTGCAAGAATTTGAATAAAACACTGAAATTTCGAATGAATACCAACAAACTTTTCAGATCTAGGACAGTAAGAAATACAATTTTAACACAAATTGCAATTTCAACAATTTTTGAATGATTATAAGCCTTTATCCAAGCAATCACTAGACCAACTTTGACTTTAATTTTGAAAGTGTTAGAATTGATAAAATCAGCCAAGATTCTAGATTTTAGCAGAAAAATACGGTAAGATCTAGCTCCCGAAATTTCAAAAAAAATGTCGGGGACAATGGCGTTCGGGGTGCATATGGTCCTCGCAACTTTTTTCGAAATTTTCAGGGATGAGAGATACGGTGATTTTAAAGCTAATCTGAAAAAATTGAGTGATTTTACGATCTGTAGATAGGCCAAATTAAAGTTGCAATCTCAAAATTGAACCCTACCAAGATTGTTGAAAAATGCAAAATTTGAATTTTTAAATAGAGAGGGAAACTGAAATTTTGAATTTTAGGATTTTAGAGGGAATACTGAAAGCAATGCAAGCTTTGAAATTTACAAGTTGACTCGATTTCATGCAGAATCCAAATTTGAAAGTGGAAATCAAAGCTGATGCAATTAAACACTTAATTTCAAAAGTCACAAAATGCAAGAATTTGAATAAAATACTGAAATTTCGAATGAATGCCAACACACTTTTCAGATCTAGGACAGTAAGAAATACAATTTTAACACAAATTGCAATTTCAACAATTTTTGAATTATTATAAGCCTTTATCCAAGCAATCACTAGACCAACTTTGACTTTAATTTTGAAAGTGGTAGAATTGATGAAATCAGCCAAGATTCTGGATTTTAGCAGAAAAATACAGAAAGATCTAGCTCCCGAAATTTCAGAAAAAATGTCGGGGACAATGGCGCTAGGGGTGCACACGGTCCTCGCAACTTTTTTCGAAATTTTCAGGGATGAGAGATATGGTGATTTTAAAGCTAATCTGAAAAAATTGAGTGATTTTATGATCTATAGATAGGCCAAATTAAAGTTGCAATCTCAAAATTGAACCCTACCAAGATTGTTGAAAAATGCAAAATTTGAATTTTTAAATAGAGAGGGAAACTGAAATTTGGAATTTTAAGATTTTAGAGGGAATACTGAAAGCAATGCAAGCTTTGAAATTTAAAAGTTGACTCGATTTCATGCAAAATCCAAATTTGAAAGTGGAAATCAAAGTTGATGCAATTAAACAGTTAATTTGAAAAGTCACAAACTGCAAGAATTTGAATAAAACACTAAAATTTTGAATGAATGCCAACACACTTTTAAGATGTAGGACAGTAAGAAATACAATTTTAACACAAATTGCAATTTCATCAATTTTTGAATGATTATAAGCCTTTATCCAAGCAATCACTAGACCAACTTTGACTTTAATTTTGAAAGTGTTAGAATTGATAAAATCAGCCAAGATTCTGGATTTTAGCAGAAAAATACAGTAAGATCTAGCTCCCGAAATTTCGGAAAAAATGTCAGGGACAATGGCGCTCGGGGTGCACACGGTCCTTGCAACTTTTTTCGAAATTTTCAGGGATGAGAGATACGGTGATTTTAAAACTAATCTGAAAAAATTGAGTGATGTTACGATCTGTAGATAAGCCAAATTAAAGTTGCAATCTCAAAATTGAACCCTACCAAGATTGTTGAAAAATGCAAAATTTGAATTTTTAAATAGAGAGGGAAACTGAAATTTTGAATTTTAAGATTTTAGAGGGAATACTGAAAGCAATGCAAACTTTAAAATTTAAAAGTTGACTCGATTTCATGCAAAATTAAAATTTGAAAGTGGAAATCAAAGTTGATGCAATTAAACACTTAATTTCAAAAGTCACAAACTGCAAGAATTTGAATAAAACACTGAAATATCGAATGAATGCCAACACACTTTTCAGATCTAGGACAGTAAGAAATACAATTTTAACACAAATTGCAATTTCAACAATTTTTGAATGATTATAAGCCTTTATCCAAGCAATCACTAGACCAACTTTGACTTTAATTTTGAAAGTGTTAGAATTGATCAAATCAGCGAAGATTCTGGATTTTAGCAGAAAAATACAGTAAGATCTAGCTCCCGAAATTTCAGAAAAAATGTCGGGGACAATGGCGCTCGGGATGCACACGGTCCTCGCAACTTTTTTCGAAATTTTCAGGGATGAGAGATACGGTGATTTTAAAGCTAATCTGAAAAAATTGATTGATTTTACGATCTGTAGATAGGCCAAATTAAAGTTGCAATCTCAAAATTGAACCCTACCAAGATTGTTGAAAAATGCAAAATTTGAATTTTTAAATAGAGAGGGAAACTGAAATTTTGAATTTTAAGATTTTAGAGGGAATACTGAAAGCAATGCAAGCTTTGAAATTTACAAGTTGACTCGATTTCATGCAAAATCCAAATTTGAAAGTGGAAATCAAAGTTGGTGCAATTAAACAGTTAATTTGAAAGGTCACAAACTGCAAGAATTTGAATAAAACACTGAAATTTCGAATGAATGGCAACACACTTTTCAGATCTAGGACAGTAAGAAATACCATTTTAACACAAATTGCAATTTCAACAATTTTTGAATGATTATAAGCCTTTATCCAAGCAATCACTAGACCAACTTTGACTTTAATTTTGAAAGTGTTAGAATTGATGAAATCAGCCAAGATTCTATATTTTAACATAAAAATACAATAAGATCTAGCTCCTGAAATTTCGGAAAAAATGTCGGGGACAATGGCGCTCGGGGTGCACACGGGTCTTCGCAACTTTTTTCAAAATTTTCAGGGATGAGAGATACGGTGATTTTAAAGCTAATCTGAAAAAATTGAGTGATTTTACGATCTATAGATAGGCCAAATTAAAGTTGCAATCTCAAAATTGAACCCTACCAAGATTGTTCAAAAATGCAAAATTTGAATTTTTAAATAGAGAGGGAAACTAAAATTTTGAATTTTAGGATTTTAGAGGGAATACTGAAAGCAATGTAAGCTTTGAAATTTAAAAGTTGACTCGATTTCATGCAAAATCCAAATTTGAAAGTGGAAATCAAAGTTGATGCAATTAAACAGTTAATTTGAAAAGTCACAAACTGCAAGAATTTGAATAAAACACTGAAATTTCGAATGAATGCCAACACACTTTTCAGATCTAGGACAGTAAGAAATACAATTTTAACACAAATTGCAAGTTCAACAATTTTTGAATGATTATAAGCCTTTATCCAAGCAATTACTACACAAACTTTGACTTTAATTTTGAAAGTGTTAGAATTGATAAAATCAGCTAAGATTCTGGATTTTAGCAGAAAAATACAGGAAGATCTAGCTCCCGAAATTTCGGAAAAAATGTCGGGAACAATGGCGCTCGGGGTGCACACGGTCCTCGCAACTTTTTTCGAAATTATCAGGGATGAGAGATACGGTGATTTTAAAGCTAATCTGAAAAAATTGAGTGATTTTACGATCTGTAGATAGGCCAAATTAAAGTTGCAATCTCAAAATTGAACCCAACCAAGATTGTTCAAAAATGCAAAATTTGAATTTTTAAATAGAGAGGGAAACTGAAATTTTGAATTTTAAGATTTTAGAGGGAATACTGAAAGAAATGCAAGCTTTGAAATTTAAAAGTTGACTCGATTTCATGCAAAATCCAAATTTGAAAGTGGAAATCAAAGTTGATGCAATTAAACAGTTAATTTGAAAAGTCACAAACTGCAAGAATTTGAATAAAACACTGAAATTTCGAATGAATGCCAACACACTTTTAAGATCTAGGACAGTAAGAAATACAATTTTAACACAAATTGCAATTTCAACAATTTTTGAATGATTATAAACTTTTATCCAAGCAATCACTAGACCAACTTTGACTTTAATTTTGAAAGTGTTAGAATTGATAAAATCAGCCAAGATTCTGGATTTTAGCAGAAAAATACAGTAAGATCTAGCTCCCGAAATTTCGGAAAAAATGTCGGGGACAATGGCGCTCGGGGTGCACACGGTCCTCGTAACTTTTTTCGAAATTTTCAGGAATGAGAGATACGGTAATTTTAAAGCTAATCTGAAAAAATTGAGTGATTTTACGATCTGTAGATAGGCCAAATTAAAGTTGCAATCTCAAAATTGAACCCTACCAAGATTGTTGAAAAATGCAAAATTTGAATTTTTAAATAGAGAGGGAAACTGAAATTTTGAATTTTAGGATTTTAGAGGGAATACTGAAAGCAATGCAAGCTTTGAAATTTAAAAGTTGACTCGATTTCATGCAAAATCCAAATTTGAAAGTGGAAATCAAAGTTGATGCAATTAAACAGTTAATTTCAAAAGTCACAAACTGCAAGAATTTGAATAAAACACTGAAATTTTGAATGAATGCCAACACAATTTTAAGATCTAGGACAGTAAGAAATACAATTTTAACACAAATTGCAATTTCAACAATTTTTGAATGATTATAAGCCTTTATCCAAGAAATCACTAGACCAACTTTGACTTTAATTTTGAAAGTGTTAGAATTGATAAAATCAGCCAAGATTCTGGATTTTAGCAGAAAAATACAGTAAGATATAGCTCCCGAAATTTCGAAAAAATGTCGGGGACAATGGCGCTCGGGGTGCACACGATCCTCGCAACTTTTTTCGAAATTTTCAGGGATGAGAGATATGGTGATTTTAAAGCTAATTTGAAAAAATTGAGTGATTTTACGATCTGTAGATAGGCCAAATTAAAGTTGCAATCTCAAAATTGAACCCTACCAAGATTGTTGAAAAATGCAAAATTTGAATTTTTAAATAAAGAGGGAAACTGAAATTTTGAATTTTAGGATTTTAGAGGGAATACTGAAAGCAATGCAAGCTTTGAAATTTAAAAGTTGACTCGATTTCATGCAAAATCCAAATTTAAAAGTGGAAATCAAAGTTGATGCAATTAAACACTTAATTTGAAAAGTCACAAACTGCAAGAATTTGAATAAAACACTGAAATTTTGAATGAATGCCAACACACTTTTAAGATCTAGGACAGTAAGAAATACAATTTTAACACAAATTGCAATTTCAACAATTTTTGAATGATTATAAGCCTTTATCTAAGCAATCACTAGACCAACTTTGACTTTAATTTTGAAAGTGTTAGAATTGATAAAATCAGCCAAGATTCTGGATTTTAGCAGAAAAATACAGTAAGATCTAGCTCCCAAAATTTTGAAAAAAATGTCGGGGACAATGGCGCTCGGTTTGCACACGGTCCTCGCAACTTTTTTCAAAATTTTAAGGGATGAGAGATATGGTGATTTTAAAGCTAATCTGAAAAAATTGAGTGATTTTACGATCTGTAGATAGGCGAAATTAAAGTTGCAATCTTAAAATTGAACCCTACCAAGATTGTTGAAAAATGCAAAATTTGAATTTTTAAATAGAGAGGGAAACTGAAATTTTGAATTTTAGGATTTTAGAGGGAATACTGAAAGCAATGCAAGCTTTGAAATTTAAAAGTTGACTCGATTTCATGCAAAATCCAAATTTGAAAGTGGAAATCAAAGTGGATGCAATTAATCAGTTAATTTGAAAAGTCACAAACTGCAAGAATTTGAATAAAACACTGAAATTTCGAATGAATGCCAACACACTTTTCAGATCTAGGATAGTAAGAAATACAATTTTAACACAAATTGCAATTTCAACAATTTTTGAATGATTATAAGCTTTTATCCAAGCAATCGCTAGACCAACTTTGACTTTAATTTTGAAAGTGTTAGAATTGATAAAATCAGCCAAGATTCTGGATTTTAGCAGAAAAATACAGTAAGATATAGCTCCCGAAATTTCGGAAAAAATGTAGGGGACAATTGCGCTCGGGGTGCACATGGTCCTCGCAACTTTTTTCGAAATTTTAAGGGATGAGAGATATGGTGATTTTAAAACTAATCTGAAAAAATTGAGTGATTTTATGATCTGTAGATAGGCGAAATTAAAGTTGCAATCTCAAAATTGAACCCTACCAAGATTGTGGAAAAATGCAAAATTTGAATTTTTAAATATAGAGGGAAACTGAAATTTTGAATTTTAAGATTTTAGAGGGAATACTGAAAGCAATGCAAGCTTTGAAATTTAAAAGTTGACTCGATTTCATGCAAAATCCAAATTTGAAAGTGGAAATCAAAGTTGATGCAATTAAACACTTAATGTCAAAAGTCACAAACTGCAACAATTTGAATAAAACACTGAAATTTCGAATGAATGCCAACACACTTTTAAGATCTAGGACAGTAAGAAATACAATTTTAACACAAATTGCAATTTCAACAATTTTTAATGATTATAAGCCTTTATCCAAGCAATCACTAGACCAACTTTGACTTTAATTTTGAAAGTGTTAGAATTGATAAAATCAGCCAAGATTCTGAATTTTAGCAGAAAAATACAGTAAGATCTAGCTCTCGAAATTTCAGAAAAAATGACGGGGACAATGGCGCTCGGGGTGCACACGGTCCTCGCAACTTTTTTCGAAATTTTCAGGGATGAGAGATACAGTGATTTTAAAACTAATCTGAAAAAATTGAGCAATTTTACGATCTGTAGATAGGCCAAATTAAAGTTGCAATCTCAAAATTGAACCCTACCAAGATTGTTGAAAAATGCAAAATTTGAATTTTTAAATAGAGAGGCAAACTGAAATTTTGAATTTTAAGATTTTAGAGGGAATACTGAAAGCAATGCAAGCTTTGAAATTTAAAAGTTGACTCGATTTCATGCAAAATCCAAATTTGAAAGTGGAAATCAAAGTTGATGCAATTAAACAGTTAATTTGAAAAGTCACAAACTGCAAGAATTTGAATAAAACACTGAAATTTCGAATGAATGCCAACACACTTTTCAGATCTAGGACAGTAAGAAATACAATTTTAACACAAATTGCAATTTCGATAATTTTTGAATGATTATAAGCCTTTATCCAAGCAATCACTATACCAACTTTGACTTTAATTTTGAAAGTGTTAGAATTGATAAAATTAGCCAAGATTCTGGATTTTAGCAGAAAAATACAGTAAGATCTAGCTCCTGAAATTTTGAAAAAAATGTCGGGGACAATGGCCCTCGGGGTGCACACGGTCCTCGCAACTTTTTTCGAAATTTTCAGGGATGAGAGATATGGTGATTTTAAAGCTAATCTGAAAAAATTGAGTGATTTTATGATCTATAGATAGGCCAAATTAAAGTTGCAATCTCAAAATTGAACCCTACCAAGATTGTTGAAAAATGCAAAATTTGAATTTTTAAATTGAGAGGGAAACTGAAATTTTGAATTTTGGGATTTTAGAGGGAATACTGAAAGCAATGCAAGCTTTGAAATTTAAAAGTTGACTCGATTTCATGCAAAATCCAAATTTGAAAGTGGAAATCAAAGTTGATGCAATTAAACACTTAATTTCAAAAGTCACAAACTGCAAGAATTTTAATAAAACACTGAAATTTCGAATGAATGCCCACACACTTTTAAGATCTAGGACAGTAAGAAATACAATTTTAACACAAATTGCAATTTCAACAATTTTTGAATGATTATAAGCCTTTATCCAAGCAATCACTAGACCAACTTTGACTTTAATTTTGAAAGTGTTAGAATTGATGAAATCAACCAAGATTCTGGATTTTAGCAGAAAAATACAGTAAGATCTAGCTCCCGAAATTTTGGAAAAAATGTCGGGGACAATGGCGCTCAGGGTGCACACGGTCCTCGCAACTTTTTTCGAAATTTTTACGGATGAGAGATACGGTGATTTTAAAGCTAATCTGAAAAAATTGAGCAATTTTACGATCTGTAGATAGGCCAAATTAAAGTTTTAATCTCAAATCTGAACCCTACCAAGATTGTTGAAAAATGCAAAATTTGAATTTTTAAATAGAGAGGGAAACTGAAATTTTGAATTTTAAGATTTTAGAGGGAATACTGAAAGCAATGCAAGCTTTGAAATTTAAAAGTTGACTCGATTTCATGCAAAATCCAAATTTGAAAGTGGAAATCAAAGTTGATGCAATTAAATAGTTAATTTGAAAAGTCACAAACTGCAAGAATTTGAATAAAACACTGAAATTTTGAATGAATGCCAACACACTTTTCAGATCTAGGACAGTAAGAAATACAATTTTAACACAAATTGCAATTTCAACAATTTTTGAATGATTATAAGCCTTTATCTAAGCAATCACTAGACCAACTTTGACTTTAATTTTGAAAGTGTTAGAATTGATAAAATCAGCCAAGATTCTGGATTTTAGCAGAAAAATACAGTAAGATCTACCTCCTGAAATTTTGAAAAAAATGTCGGGGACAATGGCGCTCGGGGTGCACACGGTCCTCGCAACTTTTTTCGAAATTTTCAGGGATGAGAGATATGGTGATTTTAAAACTAATCTGAAAAAATTGAGTGATTTTACGATCTGTAGATAGGCCAAATTAAAGTTGCAATCTCAAAATTGAACCCTACCAAGATTGTTGAAAAATGCAAAATTTGAATTTTTAAATAGAGAGGGAAACTGAAATTTTGAATTTTACGATTTTAGAGGGAATACTGAAAGCAATGCAAGCTTTGAAATTTAAAAGTTGACTCGATTTCATGCAAAATCCAAATTTGAAAGTGGAAATCAAAGTTGATGCAATTAAAAACTTAATTTCAAAAGTCACAAACTGCAAGAATTTGAATAAAACACTGAAATTTCGAATGAATGCCAACACACTTTTCAGATGTAGGACAGTAAGAAATACAATTTTAACACAAATTGCAATTTCAACAATTTTTGAATGATTATAAGCCTTTATCCAAGCAATCACTAGACCAACTTTGACTTTAATTTTGAAAGTGTTAGAATTGATGAAATCAGCCAAGATTCTGGATTTTAGCAGAAAAATACAGTAAGATATAGCTCCCGAAATTTCGGAAAAAATGTCGGGGACAATGGCGCTCGGGGTGAACACGGTCCTCGCAACTTTTTTTGAAATTTTCAGGGATGAGAGATACAGTGATTTTAAAGCTAATCTGAAAAAATTGAGTGATTTTACGATCTGTAGATAGGCCAAATTAAAGTTGCAATCTGAAAATTGAACCCTACCAAGATTGTTGAAAAATGCAAAATTTGAATTTTTAAATAGAGAGGGAAACTGAAATTTTGAATTTTAAGATTTTAGAGCGAATACTGAAAGCAATGCAAGCTTTGAAATTTAAATGTTGACTCGATTTCATGCAAAATCCAAATTTGAAAGTGGAAATCATAGTTGATGCAATTAAACACTTAATTTCAAAAGTCACAAACTGCAAGAATTTGTATAAAACACTGAAATATCGAATGAATGCCAACACACTTTTTAGATCTAGGACAGTAAGAAATACAATTTTAACACAAATTGCAATTTCAATAATTTTTGAATGATTATAAGCCTTTATCCAAGCAATCACTAGACCAACTTTGACTTTAATTTTGAAAGTGTTAGAATTGATGAAATCAGCCAAGATTCTGGATTTTAGCAGAAAAATACAGTAAGATCTAGCTCCCGAAATTTCGGAAAAAATGTCGGCGACAATGGCGGTCGGGGTGCACACGGTCCTCGCAACTTTTTTTGGAAATTTTCAGGGATGAGAGATACGGTGATTTTAAAGCTAATCTGAAAAAATTGAGTGATTTTACGATCTGTAGATAGGCCAAATTAAAGTTGCAATCTCAAAATTGAACCCTACCAAGATTGTTGAAAAATGAAAAAATTTGAGTTTTTAAATAGAGAGGGAAACTGAAATTTTGAATTTTACGATTTTAGAGGGAATACTGAAAGGGATGCAAGCTTTGAAATTTAAAAGTTGACTCGATTTCATGCAAAATCCAAATTTGAAAGTGGAAATCAAAGTTGATGCAATTAAACACTTAATGTCAAAAGTCACAAACTGCAAGAATTTGAATAAAACACTGAAATTTCGAATGAATGCCAACACACTTTTAAGATGTAGGACAGCAAGAAATACAATTTTAACACAAATTGCAATTTCAACAATTTTTGAATGAATATAAGCTTTTATCCAAGCAATCACTAGACCAACTTTGACTTTAATTTTGAAAGTGTTAGAATTGATAAAATCAGCCAAGATTCTGGATTTTAGCAGAAAAATACAGTAAGATCTAACTCCCGAAATTTCGGAAAAAATGTCGGGGACAATGGCGCTCAGGGTGCACACGGTCCTCGCAACTTTTTTCGAAATTTTAAGGGATGAGAGATATGGTGATTTTAAAGCTAATCTGAAAAAATTGAGTGATTTTATGATCTATAGATAGGCCAAATTAAAGTTGCAATCTCAAAATTGAACCCTACCAAGATTGTTGAAAAATGCAAAATTTGAATTTTTAAATTGAGAGGGAAACTGAAATTTTGAATTTTGGGATTTTAGAGGGAATACTGAAAGCAATGCAAGCTTTGAAATTTAAAAGTTGAGTCAATTTCATGCAAAATCCAAATTTGAAAGTGGAAATCAAAGTTGATGCAATTAAACACTTAATTTCAAAAGTCACAAACTGCAAGAATTTTAATAAAACACTGAAATTTCGAATGAATGCCCACACACTTTTAAGATCTAGGACAGTAAGAAATACAATTTTAACACAAATTGCAATTTCAACAATTTTTGAATGATTATAAGCCTTTATCCAAGCAATCACTAGACCAACTTTGACTTTAATTTTGAAAGTGTTAGAATTGATAAAATCAGCCAAGATTCTGGATTTTAGCAGAAAAATACAGTAAGATCTAGCTCTCGAAATTTCAGAAAAAATGACGGGGACAATGGCGCTCGGGGTGCACACGGTCCTCGCAACTTTTTTCGAAATTTTTCAGGGATGAGAGATACAGTGATTTTAAAACTAATCTGAAAAAATTGAGCAATTTTACGATCTGTAGATAGGCCAAATTAAAGTTGCAATCTCAAAATTGAACCCTACCAAGATTGTTGAAAAATGCAAAATTTGAATTTTTAAATAGAGAGGGAAACTGAAATTTTGAATTTTAAGATTTTAGAGGGAATACTGAAAGCAATGCAAGGTTTGAAATTTAAAAGTTGACTCGATTTCATGCAAAATCCAAATTTGAAAGTGGAAATCAAACTTGATGCAATTAAACACTTAATGTCAAAAGTCACAAACTGCAACAATTTGAATAAAACACTGAAATTTCGAATGAATGCCAACACACTTTTAAGATCTAGGACAGTAAGAAATACAATTTTAACACAAATTGCAATTTCAACAATTTTTAATGATTATAAGCCTTTATCCAAGCAATCACTAGACCAACTTTGACTTTAATTTTGAAAGTGTTAGAATTGATAAAATCAGCCAAGAGTCTGAATTTTAGCAGAAAAATACAGTAAGATCTAGCTCCCGAAATTTCAGAAAAAATGACGGGGACAATGGCGCTCGGGGTGCACACGGTCTTCGCAACTTTTTTCGAAATTTTCAGGGATGAGAGATATGGTGATTTTAAAACTAATCTGAAAAAATTGATTGATTTTAAGATCTGTAGATAGGCCAAATTAAAGTTGCAATCTCACAATTGAACCCTACCAAGATTGTGAAAAAATGCAAAATTTGAATTTTTAAATAGAGAGGGAAACTGAAATTTTGAATTTTAAGATTTTAGAGGGAATACTGAAAGCAATGCAAGCTTTGAAATTTAAAAGTTGACTCGATTTCATGCAAAATCCAAATTTGAAAGTGGAAATCAAAGTTGATGCTATTAAACACTTAATTTGAAAAGTCACAAACTGCAAGAATTTGAATAAAACACTGAAATTTCGAATGAATGCCAACACACTTTTCAGATCTAGGACAGTAAGAAATACAATTTTAACACAAATTGCAATTTCAACAATTTTTGAATGATTATAAGCCTTTATCCAAGCAATCACTAGACCAACTTTGACTTTAATTTTGAAAGTGTTAGAATTGATGAAATCAACCAAGATTCTGGATTTTAGAAGAAAAATACAGTAAGATCTAGCTCCCGAAATTTTGGAAAAAATGTCGGGGACAATGGCGCTCAGGGTGCACACGGTCCTCGCAACTTTTTTCGAAATTTTTAGGGATGAGAGATACGGTGATTTTAAAGCTAATCTGAAAAAATTGAGCAATTTTACGATCTGTAGATAGGCCAAATTAAAGTTTTAATCTCAAATCTGAACCCTACCAAGATTGTTGAAAAATGCAAAATTTGAATTTTTAAATAGAGAGGGAAACTGAAATTTTGAATTTTAAGATTTTAGAGGGATTACTGAAAGCAATGCAAGCTTTGAAATTTAAAAGTTGACTCGATTTCATGCAAAATCCAAATTTGAAAGTGGAAATCAAAGTTGATGCAATTAAACAGTTAATTTGAAAAGTCACAAACTGCAAGAATTTGAATAAAACACTGAAATTTTGAATGAATGCCAACACACTTTTCAGATCTAGGACAGTAAGAAATACAATTTTAACACAAATTGCAATTTCAACAATTTTTGAATGATTATAAGCCTTTATCTAAGCAATCACTAGACCAACTTTGACTTTAATTTTGAAAGTGTTAGAATTGATAAAATCAGCCAAGATTCTGGATTTTAGCAGAAAAATACAGTAAGATCTACCTCCTGAAATTTTGAAAAAAATGTCGGGGACAATGGCGCTCGGGGTGCACACGGTCCTCGCAACTTTTTTCGAAATTTTCAGGGATGAGAGATATGGTGATTTTAAAACTAATCTGAAAAAATTGAGTGATTTTACGATCTGTAGATAGGCCAAATTAAAGTTGCAATCTCAAAATTGAACCCTACCAAGATTGTTGAAAAATGCAAAATTTGAATTTTTAAATAGAGAGGGAAACTGAAATTTTGAATTTTACGATTTTAGAGGGAATACTGAAAGCAATGCAAGCTTTGAAATTTAAAAGTTGACTCGATTTCATGCAAAATCCAAATTTGAAAGTGGAAATCAAAGTTGATGCAATTAAAAACTTAATTTCAAAAGTCACAAACTGCAAGAATTTGAATAAAACACTGAAATTTCGAATGAATGCCAACACACTTTTCAGATGTAGGACAGTAAGAAATACAATTTTAACACAAATTGCAATTTCAACAATTTTTGAATGATTATAAGCCTTTATCCAAGCAATCACTAGACCAACTTTGACTTTAATTTTGAAAGTGTTAGAATTGATGAAATCAGCCAAGATTCTGGATTTTAGCAGAAAAATACAGTAAGATATAGCTCCCGAAATTTCGAAAAAAATGTCGGGGACAATGGCGCTCGGGGTGAACACGGTCCTCGCAACTTTTTTTGAAATTTTCAGGGATGAGAGATACAGTGATTTTAAAGCTAATCTGAAAAAATTGAGTGATTTTACGATCTGTAGATAGGCCAAATTAAAGTTGCAATCTGAAAATTGAACCCTACCAAGATTGTTGAAAAATGCAAAATTTGAATTTTTAAATAGAGAGGGAAACTGAAATTTTGAATTTTAAGATTTTAGAGCGAATACTGAAAGCAATGCAAGCTTTGAAATTTAAATGTTGACTCGATTTCATGCAAAATCCAAATTTGAAAGTGGAAATCATAGTTGATGCAATTAAACACTTAATTTCAAAAGTCACAAACTGCAAGAATTTGTATAAAACACTGAAATATCGAATGAATGCCAACACACTTTTTAGATCTAGGACAGTAAGAAATACAATTTTAACACAAATTGCAATTTCAATAATTTTTGAATGATTATAAGCCTTTATCCAAGCAATCACTAGACCAACTTTGACTTTAATTTTGAAAGTGTTAGAATTGATGAAATCAGCCAAGATTCTGGATTTTAGCAGAAAAATACAGTAAGATCTAGCTCCCGAAATTTCGGAAAAAATGTCGGCGACAATGGCGGTCGGGGTGCACACGGTCCTCGCAACTTTTTTTGGAAATTTTCAGGGATGAGAGATACGGTGATTTTAAAGCTAATCTGAAAAAATTGAGTGATTTTACGATCTGTAGATAGGCCAAATTAAAGTTGCAATCTCAAAATTGAACCCTACCAAGATTGTTGAAAAATGAAAAAATTTGAGTTTTTAAATAGAGAGGGAAACTGAAATTTTGAATTTTACGATTTTAGAGGGAATACTGAAAGGGATGCAAGCTTTGAAATTTAAAAGTTGACTCGATTTCATGCAAAATCCAAATTTGAAAGTGGAAATCAAAGTTGATGCAATTAAACACTTAATGTCAAAAGTCACAAACTGCAAGAATTTGAATAAAACACTGAAATTTCGAATGAATGCCAACACACTTTTAAGATGTAGGACAGCAAGAAATACAATTTTAACACAAATTGCAATTTCAACAATTTTTGAATGAATATAAGCTTTTATCCAAGCAATCACTAGACCAACTTTGACTTTAATTTTGAAAGTGTTAGAATTGATAAAATCAGCCAAGATTCTGGATTTTAGCAGAAAAATACAGTAAGATCTAACTCCCGAAATTTCGGAAAAAATGTCGGGGACAATGGCGCTCAGGGTGCACACGGTCCTCGCAACTTTTTTCGAAATTTTAAGGGATGAGAGATATGGTGATTTTAAAGCTAATCTGAAAAAATTGAGTGATTTTATGATCTATAGATAGGCCAAATTAAAGTTGCAATCTCAAAATTGAACCCTACCAAGATTGTTGAAAAATGCAAAATTTGAATTTTTAAATTGAGAGGGAAACTGAAATTTTGAATTTTGGGATTTTAGAGGGAATACTGAAAGCAATGCAAGCTTTGAAATTTAAAAGTTGAGTCAATTTCATGCAAAATCCAAATTTGAAAGTGGAAATCAAAGTTGATGCAATTAAACACTTAATTTCAAAAGTCACAAACTGCAAGAATTTTAATAAAACACTGAAATTTCGAATGAATGCCCACACACTTTTAAGATCTAGGACAGTAAGAAATACAATTTTAACACAAATTGCAATTTCAACAATTTTTGAATGATTATAAGCCTTTATCCAAGCAATCACTAGACCAACTTTGACTTTAATTTTGAAAGTGTTAGAATTGATAAAATCAGCCAAGATTCTGGATTTTAGCAGAAAAATACAGTAAGATCTAGCTCTCGAAATTTCAGAAAAAATGACGGGGACAATGGCGCTCGGGGTGCACACGGTCCTCGCAACTTTTTTCGAAATTTTTCAGGGATGAGAGATACAGTGATTTTAAAACTAATCTGAAAAAATTGAGCAATTTTACGATCTGTAGATAGGCCAAATTAAAGTTGCAATCTCAAAATTGAACCCTACCAAGATTGTTGAAAAATGCAAAATTTGAATTTTTAAATAGAGAGGGAAACTGAAATTTTGAATTTTAAGATTTTAGAGGGAATACTGAAAGCAATGCAAGGTTTGAAATTTAAAAGTTGACTCGATTTCATGCAAAATCCAAATTTGAAAGTGGAAATCAAACTTGATGCAATTAAACACTTAATGTCAAAAGTCACAAACTGCAACAATTTGAATAAAACACTGAAATTTCGAATGAATGCCAACACACTTTTAAGATCTAGGACAGTAAGAAATACAATTTTAACACAAATTGCAATTTCAACAATTTTTAATGATTATAAGCCTTTATCCAAGCAATCACTAGACCAACTTTGACTTTAATTTTGAAAGTGTTAGAATTGATAAAATCAGCCAAGAGTCTGAATTTTAGCAGAAAAATACAGTAAGATCTAGCTCCCGAAATTTCAGAAAAAATGACGGGGACAATGGCGCTCGGGGTGCACACGGTCCTCGCAACTTTTTTCGAAATTTTCAGGGATGAGAGATATGGTGATTTTAAAACTAATCTGAAAAAATTGATTGATTTTAAGATCTGTAGATAGGCCAAATTAAAGTTGCAATCTCACAATTGAACCCTACCAAGATTGTGAAAAAATGCAAAATTTGAATTTTTAAATAGAGAGGGAAACTGAAATTTTGAATTTTAAGATTTTAGAGGGAATACTGAAAGCAATGCAAGCTTTGAAATTTAAAAGTTGACTCGATTTCATGCAAAATCCAAATTTGAAAGTGGAAATCAAAGTTGATGCTATTAAACACTTAATTTGAAAAGTCACAAACTGCAAGAATTTGAATAAAACACTGAAATTTCGAATGAATGCCAACACACTTTTCAGATCTAGGACAGTAAGAAATACAATTTTAACACAAATTGCAATTTCAACAATTTTTGAATGATTATAAGCCTTTATCCAAGCAATCACTAGACCAACTTTGACTTTAATTTTGAAAGTGTTAGAATTGATGAAATCAACCAAGATTCTGGATTTTAGCAGAAAAATACAGTAAGATCTAGCTCCCGAAATTTTGGAAAAAATGTCGGGGACAATGGCGCTCAGGGTGCACACGGTCCTCGCAACTTTTTTCGAAATTTTTAGGGATGAGAGATACGGTGATTTTAAAGCTAATCTGAAAAAATTGAGCAATTTTACGATCTGTAGATAGGCCAAATTAAAGTTTTAATCTCAAATCTGAACCCTACCAAGATTGTTGAAAAATGCAAAATTTGAATTTTTAAATAGAGAGGGAAACTGAAATTTTGAATTTTAAGATTTTAGAGGGAATACTGAAAGCAATGCAAGCTTTGAAATTTAAAAGTTGACTCGATTTCATGCAAAATCCAAATTTGAAAGTGGAAATCAAAGTTGATGCAATTAAACAGTTAATTTGAAAAGTCACAAACTGCAAGAATTTGAATAAAACACTGAAATTTTGAATGAATGCCAACACACTTTTCAGATGTAGGACAGTAAGAAATACAATTTTAACACAAATTGCAATTTCAACAATTTTTGAATGATTATAAGCCTTTATCTAAGCAATCACTAGACCAACTTTGACTTTAATTTTGAAAGTGTTAGAATTGATAAAATCAACCAAGATTCTGGATTTTAGCAGAAAAATACAGTAAGATCTACCTCCTGAAATTTTGAAAAAAATGTCGGGGACAATGGCGCTCGGGGTGCACACGGTCCTCGCAACTTTTTTCGAAATTTTCAGGGATGAGAGATATGGTGATTTTAAAACTAATCTGAAAAAATTGAGTGATTTTACGATCTGTAGATAGGCCAAATTAAAGTTGCAATCTCAAAATTGAACCCTACCAAGATTGTTGAAAAATGCAAAATTTGAATTTTTAAATAGAGAGGGAAACTGAAATTTTGAATTTTACGATTTTAGAGGGAATACTGAAAGCAATGCAAGCTTTGAAATTTAAAAGTTGACTCGATTTCATGCAAAATCCAAATTTGAAAGTGGAAATCAAAGTTGATGCAATTAAAAACTTAATTTCAAAAGTCACAAACTGCAAGAATTTGAATAAAACACTGAAATTTCGAATGAATGCCAACACACTTTTCAGATGTAGGACAGTAAGAAATACAATTTTAACACAAATTGCAATTTCAACAATTTTTGAATGATTATAAGCCTTTATCCAAGCAATCACTAGACCAACTTTGACTTTAATTTTGAAAGTGTTAGAATTGATGAAATCAGCCAAGATTCTGGATTTTAGCAGAAAAATACAGTAAGATATAGCTCCCGAAATTTCGGAAAAAATGTCGGGGACAATGGCGCTCGGGGTGAACACGGTCCTCGCAACTTTTTTTGAAATTTTCAGGGATGAGAGATACAGTGATTTTAAAGCTAATCTGAAAAAATTGAGTGATTTTACGATCTGTAGATAGGCCAAATTAAAGTTGCAATCTGAAAATTGAACCCTACCAAGATTGTTGAAAAATGCAAAATTTGAATTTTTAAATAGAGAGGGAAACTGAAATTTTGAATTTTAAGATTTTAGAGCGAATACTGAAAGCAATGCAAGCTTTGAAATTTAAATGTTGACTCGATTTCATGCAAAATCCAAATTTGAAAGTGGAAATCATAGTTGATGCAATTAAACACTTAATTTCAAAAGTCACAAACTGCAAGAATTTGTATAAAACACTGAAATATCGAATGAATGCCAACACACTTTTTAGATCTAGGACAGTAAGAAATACAATTTTAACACAAATTGCAATTTCAATAATTTTTGAATGATTATAAGCCTTTATCCAAGCAATCACTAGACCAACTTTGACTTTAATTTTGAAAGTGTTAGAATTGATGAAATCAGCCAAGATTCTGGATTTTAGCAGAAAAATACAGTAAGATCTAGCTCCCGAAATTTCGGAAAAAATGTCGGCGACAATGGCGGTCGGGGTGCACACGGTCCTCGCAACTTTTTTTGAAAATTTTCAGGGATGAGAGATACGGTGATTTTAAAGCTAATCTGAAAAAATTGAGTGATTTTACGATCTGTAGATAGGCCAAATTAAAGTTGCAATCTCAAAATTGAACCCTACCAAGATTGTTGAAAAATGAAAAAATTTGAGTTTTTAAATAGAGAGGGAAACTGAAATTTTGAATTTTACGATTTTAGAGGGAATACTGAAAGGGATGCAAGCTTTGAAATTTAAAAGTTGACTCGATTTCATGCAAAATCCAAATTTGAAAGTGGAAATCAAAGTTGATGCAATTAAACACTTAATGTCAAAAGTCACAAACTGCAAGAATTTGAATAAAACACTGAAATTTTGAATGAATGCCAACACACTTTTAAGATGTAGGACAGCAAGAAATACAATTTTAACACAAATTGCAATTTCAACAATTTTTGAATGAATATAAGCTTTTATCCAAGCAATCACTAGACCAACTTTGACTTTAATTTTGAAAGTGTTAGAATTGATAAAATCAGCCAAGATTCTGGATTTTAGCAGAAAAATACAGTAAGATCTAACTCCCGAAATTTCGGAAAAAATGTCGGGGACAATGGCGCTCAGGGTGCACACGGTCCTCGCAACTTTTTTCGAAATTTTAAGGGATGAGAGATATGGTGATTTTAAAGCTAATCTGAAAAAATTGAGTGATTTTATGATCTATAGATAGGCCAAATTAAAGTTGCAATCTCAAAATTGAACCCTACCAAGATTGTTGAAAAATGCAAAATTTGAATTTTTAAATTGAGAGGGAAACTGAAATTTTGAATTTTGGGATTTTAGAGGGAATACTGAAAGCAATGCAAGCTTTGAAATTTAAAAGTTGAGTCAATTTCATGCAAAATCCAAATTTGAAAGTGGAAATCAAAGTTGATGCAATTAAACACTTAATTTCAAAAGTCACAAACTGCAAGAATTTTAATAAAACACTGAAATTTCGAATGAATGCCCACACACTTTTAAGATCTAGGACAGTAAGAAATACAATTTTAACACAAATTGCAATTTCAACAATTTTTGAATGATTATAAGCCTTTATCCAAGCAATCACTAGACCAACTTTGACTTTAATTTTGAAAGTGTTAGAATTGATAAAATCAGCCAAGATTCTGGATTTTAGCAGAAAAATACAGTAAGATCTAGCTCTCGAAATTTCAGAAAAAATGACGGGGACAATGGCGCTCGGGGTGCACACGGTCCTCGCAACTTTTTTCGAAATTTTTCAGGGATGAGAGATACAGTGATTTTAAAACTAATCTGAAAAAATTGAGCAATTTTACGATCTGTAGATAGGCCAAATTAAAGTTGCAATCTCAAAATTGAACCCTACCAAGATTGTTGAAAAATGCAAAATTTGAATTTTTAAATAGAGAGGGAAACTGAAATTTTGAATTTTAAGATTTTAGAGGGAATACTGAAAGCAATGCAAGGTTTGAAATTTAAAAGTTGACTCGATTTCATGCAAAATCCAAATTTGAAAGTGGAAATCAAACTTGATGCAATTAAACACTTAATGTCAAAAGTCACAAACTGCAACAATTTGAATAAAACACTGAAATTTCGAATGAATGCCAACACACTTTTAAGATCTAGGACAGTAAGAAATACAATTTTAACACAAATTGCAATTTCAACAATTTTTAATGATTATAAGCCTTTATCCAAGCAATCACTAGACCAACTTTGACTTTAATTTTGAAAGTGTTAGAATTGATAAAATCAGCCAAGAGTCTGAATTTTAGCAGAAAAATACAGTAAGATCTAGCTCCCGAAATTTCAGAAAAAATGACGGGGACAATGGCGCTCGGGGTGCACACGGTCCTCGCAACTTTTTTCGAAATTTTCAGGGATGAGAGATATGGTGATTTTAAAACTAATCTGAAAAAATTGATTGATTTTAAGATCTGTAGATAGGCCAAATTAAAGTTGCAATCTCACAATTGAACCCTACCAAGATTGTGAAAAAATGCAAAATTTGAATTTTTAAATAGAGAGGGAAACTGAAATTTTGAATTTTAAGATTTTAGAGGGAATACTGAAAGCAATGCAAGCTTTGAAATTTAAAAGTTGACTCGATTTCATGCAAAATCCAAATTTGAAAGTGGAAATCAAAGTTGATGCTATTAAACACTTAATTTGAAAAGTCACAAACTGCACGAATTTGAATAAAACACTGAAATTTCGAATGAATGCCAACACACTTTTCAGATCTAGGACAGTAAGAAATACAATTTTAACACAAATTGCAATTTCAACAATTTTTGAATGATTATAAGCCTTTATCCAAGCAATCACTAGACCAACTTTGACTTTAATTTTGAAAGTGTTAGAATTGATGAAATCAACCAAGATTCTGGATTTTAGCAGAAAAATACAGTAAGATCTAGCTCCCGAAATTTTGGAAAAAATGTCGGGGACAATGGCGCTCAGGGTGCACACGGTCCTCGCAACTTTTTTCGAAATTTTTAGGGATGAGAGATACGGTGATTTTAAAGCTAATCTGAAAAAATTGAGCAATTTTACGATCTGTAGATAGGCCAAATTAAAGTTTTAATCTCAAATCTGAACCCTACCAAGATTGTTGAAAAATGCAAAATTTGAATTTTTAAATAGAGAGGGAAACTGAAATTTTGAATTTTAAGATTTTAGAGGGAATACTGAAAGCAATGCAAGCTTTGAAATTTAAAAGTTGACTCGATTTCATGCAAAATCCAAATTTGAAAGTGGAAATCAAAGTTGATGCAATTAAACAGTTAATTTGAAAAGTCACAAACTGCAAGAATTTGAATAAAACACTGAAATTTTGAATGAATGCCAACACACTTTTCAGATCTAGGACAGTAAGAAATACAATTTTAACACAAATTGTAATTTCAACAATTTTTGAATGATTATAAGCCTTTATCTAAGCAATCACTAGACCAACTTTGACTTTAATTTTGAAAGTGTTAGAATTGATAAAATCAGCCAAGATTCTGGATTTTAGCAGAAAAATACAGTAAGATCTACCTCCTGAAATTTTGAAAAAAATGTCGGGGACAATGGCGCTCGGGGTGCACACGGTCCTCGCAACTTTTTTCGAAATTTTCAGGGATGAGAGATATGGTGATTTTAAAACTAATCTGAAAAAATTGAGTGATTTTACGATCTGTAGATAGGCCAAATTAAAGTTGCAATCTCAAAATTGAACTCTACCAAGATTGTTGAAAAATGCAAAATTTGAATTTTTAAATAGAGAGGGAAACTGAAATTTTGAATTTTACGATTTTAGAGGGAATACTGAAAGCAATGCAAGCTTTGAAATTTAAAAGTTGACTCGATTTCATGCAAAATCCAAATTTGAAAGTGGAAATCAAAGTTGATGCAATTAAAAACTTAATTTCAAAAGTCACAAACTGCAAGAATTTGAATAAAACACTGAAATTTCGAATGAATGCCAACACACTTTTCAGATGTAGGACAGTAAGAAATACAATTTTAACACAAATTGCAATTTCAACAATTTTTGAATGATTATAAGCCTTTATCCAAGCAATCACTAGACCAACTTTGACTTTAATTTTGAAAGTGTTAGAATTGATGAAATCAGCCAAGATTCTGGATTTTAGCAGAAAAATACAGTAAGATATAGCTCCCGAAATTTCGGAAAAAATGTCGGGGACAATGGCGCTCGGGGTGAACACGGTCCTCGCAACTTTTTTTGAAATTTTCAGGGATGAGAGATACAGTGATTTTAAAGCTAATCTGAAAAAATTGAGTGATTTTACGATCTGTAGATAGGCCAAATTAAAGTTGCAATCTGAAAATTGAACCCTACCAAGATTGTTGAAAAATGCAAAATTTGAATTTTTAAATAGAGAGGGA